>NW_025855028.1:30511-42638 GCF_002878395.1 Capsicum annuum
TTTTGTTGATCATGATTGTTTGATTTTGTCGATGTTTATGCTTTCGATGATGAAGTTTGAGTGATGTTGATTTGTTGAATAGACGGTTGTGAATTGTTGAAATAGTAATCTTGAATTGTGAAAATTTGATATAAGAAAGGAATTCAGGGAGTAAGAAGTTGTTAAAAGTTTAATGTAGTTATATTTTGGTTCATTGTCGTTTTGTTCAATTCGGAATAAGCATGAATATGATGGATTTATGATACAGTGAAACAGATAGGCAATATAGGTTCGGGTAGGGAAATTTTAGAACTTATTGTTTCTATTGAATGTTAGAATGTGCGTATGAATGTTTCTTTCTAGTTTGTCGTATTTAATTCAAAATGTATTCATTTAATTGGGGAATGCCTCGAGACACATTGTATTTATTCACCGGAGAATGTCCCGACGTACTATGTTGGCGGAAGACGTTCGTGAGGAAGGCCCGAGGAGTCGGGTAAAGCACGGGAGCGTAGTTAGAATTAACGTAGGTTAGATAGGATTTATTTTCGCATTTTTTATTTTTGGACTGTATAATTTGGATTGGACATATATTTTTTACTCGTTTTGTTTTGGTTTGTTGGTTTGTTTGTTTTACGTGTTTTGTGTGGTTTATACATTCGTAGTGTTAAATTAGTCGATATGCTCCACCAAGCGATCGTGGTCGAACCACGGGATCGAGGGGTGCCTAACACCTTTCCCTCGGTCAACAGAATTCCTTAGCCGGAATCTCTGTTCGTTGATCAGTTTTATAGAGTCAAAACCGTTTTGAAAAAGGATATCCAAAGGTGACTTGACATACCTGATTTATGCCAAGTGGCGATTCTGAGTTTTGAATATAATGAATCATTTTCAAAAAAAATTTTCATCTTTTGTCACCTAATAATAAAAATCTTTTTGAACTTAAAATCCGAATCTTTTTGGAGAAACAAAAGGGGGTGTGACACTTAGGGTCACCGCGATGCGGAGCCATCACATTGTCCCACTGGTTGGGACCTAAAGCTTCAGCATGACGCGCCTCAATCGCGCTAGGCTACTTAAATTTGACAATTGTTAAATAGACCCCCTCCGCGACGCGCCAAACACCAAAATGATGGTGTTTTACGACTAGGACTTAAATTAGCCATAACTACTTGTCCGGGTATCGGATTTGGGCGAATCTTATATCGACGGAAAGCTCATTCAATTTTTCACATGATAAAAAGTTGAAATTAGGGAAACTATATGTGGTTTAAACTTTACTCACTTTGAAAGTCAAAAATGAGACTAAGTCTCTTTGACACCATTCTAGTCATTTAACTCTAAGAGCATATTACCACGAGCTAACGCATTGACGATGCGGGGCGTTACATTGTCAAAAGTATTTCACCATAGTTCTTAAAGCCCAGAACGATTCTAGGTTCCATGTCTAAAGGGACATTAAATTCCTTGCTCCATGACTTGACAACACCATACTCTTTCATTACCCATTACCCAAATAGAACAATACCAAATCCAAGAATAATTGTCGTCGTGATATATAATGCAATAAAGTTTCATCTATTGATGTATAGAGAAGTATCTAAAAATTGTATGCATAGGGATTTTTGAAAGAATAGTTTGCTGAGTGTGTAGTCGAATGAATTTGGGGTTCGAGAAATATGAGTTCCACGATTTTGATGTACAACTCAATTGGAGAAGAGATTCTAGTGCTATCCTTGAGAGTATTTTGGACAATCAGTTCTCCACGGATATGATTTGAGATTTTTGTCAGAGGCTTAAACTTGAGATATTTCCTTTTCTTTTTCTTTTCTGTTTTACAGAAGAAAAGGTTGGGGAGTGAGGAAGAAGTTAAAAAGATGAAGCAAGCTTCAAATTTTGGTTTTTAAAAAGCAGTAGGCTTTTAAAGTTTTACTCCTGGTGAAGAAAGCTTCAAAAGTATATTGGTTCCTAGAGTACTACTACTTTTATACAAGATAGAGTACGGACAAAATTTTGTACCAGAGATAAATAAATGCATGCCAATCTGAGAAGGTGGTCTAATTTTCCAGCTTGGCATGGTAACTGAGGGCTGGGTATAGATTTTCTTTTATACTTCGCCCACCAATAGCAAAATGGAGTAAATAGAGACAAGCCCATTTCATTTGACTATAAATTGTCATTTGTTATTAGTTAGCAAATTACGATTTTATATTGACACTAACATTAATAAGGTCAATTTCTTTTATTATGACATTGATGAGCAACTATTTCTAATCTAAGATTGATCTTTTAACACAGAACATATTTGACAAAATACAACGAATTTGATCGCAAAAGTAAGGCACATTTCCATGTGCATTAACTATCTCTATGCAAATACACAAAAATAAGTTATTATTGATATAAGCCTCAATATATCAACTTACCATCGAACATTTATTTTATTAGATGTTTAGATAAACATAAGTTAGTTATTATTCACATCTTTTAAGATTCTCGCACACCTTTTAAAAAAGACACTTAGTAGCCTTAATCATAAGAGTACTTTTCTAAACTACGTACTTGCCATCTCGTTATACTTAATTGACACTACACTAATTTGAACAAGGATAGAGTTGGGGAAAATTATTATAAATGATTTTTTTTCTTTTCTAATCATAATATGTTTTGAAATAAATCCACTTTGATAAAAAGATAGATTCTTGAGACCATGGGGTAAAATAATGAAATCATTTTTTCACAACCTACAAATAATTATTCTACTCTCAAACTCAAGTATAATGTGTAAAGTTCATGACATACATCACCATATACCCCAAGGTAATTATTATTCTTAATTTTTGCTATGGCTCAGATTTATAAAATCATAGTTTGCAGACAAAAATAAATGGCAATTTATTTATTGTAACAGGTTGATTGGTTTACAGTTATTAGTCAGTAGCTATTTGTCGTA
Organism: Capsicum annuum; assembly: GCF_002878395.1. Lineage (NCBI taxonomy): Eukaryota > Viridiplantae > Streptophyta > Magnoliopsida > Solanales > Solanaceae > Capsicum > Capsicum annuum. Next base: position 33,444 of record NW_025855028.1, read on the forward strand.
GCATTAGTTATTTGTTTAGGCAGTAGTATTTTGTTTATAATCATACTTCAGTAGATATGTTGTTTAGTTAAGATACTTTTTTAGTGTTTCGTTTGGATTCTTCTAAGTGGATGTAACTATGTATTCAACTTTTCAGTCAATTGTAAATGTCTGCTTTCAAAACAAACTCAGTCTTTATATGGTCTCGTAGCTTTCCAAGTGGCGAAGTCATGGCCATCCCGGAGTTTGATTGGTAATTGGGCTGTATGGTTGAACTGGATGATATTACTTGCACCCATTGTGTTATCAGCATTGATAACTCTCAGATTGTTGCCATTCTTGTTGGCCATTGCTGCTGATCTGCATGAGAAAGGGGAGGAAAAAAATGGATTGTATTTGTTAGAGCGTATAGAGCCTTGATACCACTGCACATGCTTCAACCGAATGTGAAATACTAGTTTTTTGCTCAGGAATATGACACGAAAATTATCATAATAAATGGTAGACAACTAATGTAGTAGAAAGCGCAACCCACTCAAGAGATTTATAACCCACAAAATTTTAGAGAAGGCATTAGAAACTAATCAATATTCAGACTCAGAGGAGGAGCGAGAGATGGTGTTTTACTTTTCCTAGGACCAGCTAATCATGTTATGACCAAGGAGCAAGATGTAACTAGAGTTATAAATGCAACCAACAATGCCTCCACCCTAATCTACATCAAAATATACATGCAAAGCGAAGTCATCGATATGAATCACACGTAAGACCTAGGTGAATTGTACCATGAAGGCAGCAAAGAACACACTTCATAGATTTCCAAAGAAGGTGTGATGGTGCCTGCATGAACTTAGAGATTTTGTTGGCCGCATAGCCGATGTCCGGCTTAGTAAACAACGAGTATTGAAGTCTACCCAAAAACTCGATGATGGCAAGTTGCACAAGTCAAGTGAGTGCCATCAGATGGCAGATGGGGTTAGTAGCTCAGTAGAAATCATTGGTGTGTGAACATTTTTGCAGTCATTCATCAGTTTATCATTCAAGATCACATTCACATAATTTTCTTGAGTGAGGATCAGGCCGTCAGAGCTATGTATCACTTCAACACTAAGAATATAGAGAAAGTTACCAAAAATTTTCATAGAGAAATAGAGAAGCAAGAGAACGGATGACTTGATTGAAGCTAAAGTTGTTGCTCTTAGTGAAATTGATGTCATCTACATGGACAAGGACAAATAAGGTGTCACCTAGACTATGTCTGACAAGGAGTGTGACATCCGATTTTGTGTTAACAAAGCCCATGGACAAAAGGTGAATTATGAGGGCATTGTATCATGATCAAGGAGCCTGCTTTAGAAAATAGATTGCCTTACATTACCGACATAAATGTGTCGATTTTCTAGCAGCACCAACCTGACCCATATATTTCGGTAGCGTACGGAAATCTATTTCCTAAAGCAGGCTCCTTAGGCATGTTACAATGTCTTCACAAGTCACATTTTTTCCATGGGCTTTGTTAAGTCTAAATCGTATGCCTCACTCTTTGTCAAACGTGGTCTAACTAACACCTTGTTGTTCATGTCTATGTAGATGACATCATTGTCACTAGGAGCAACAAATTTAGCATCAATATAGTCATCCACTCTCTTGCTTCCCATTTCTCTATAAAAGATTTATGTAACCTTCACTATATTGTTGGTTTTGAAGTGATACAAGGCTCTGACATCCTGATTCTCACTAAAGCGAAAAAAGCCAATGTGATCTTGAATGATAAACTGATGACTGCAAAAATGTTCACACACCAGTGAGTTCTACTGAGCTACTAACCCTATTTGATGGCACTCACTTGACTGATGCAACTCGCCATTGTCAAGTTTTTGGATAGACTTCAATACTTGTCGTTCACTAGGTGGGACATCGGCTATGCGGTTAACAAATTGTGTTAATTCATGCAAGCACCATCAGACCTTCACTGGAAAACTATGAGTATTCTTTGCTACCTTCATGGTATGAGCCACCTAGGTCTACATGTGACTTGTATCGGTGACTTCAATCTGCATATATATTCCGATGGAGGTTGGGGTGGAAACATTGCTAGTCGCGTTTCTACCTCTGGCTACATCTTATACCTTGGTCACAATCTAATTAGCTAGTCCTCAAAGAAATAAAATAATATTTTTTTCACCCTCACTGAGTCTGAATACCGAGTCATTGCTAATGCCCTCTCTAAAAACCTGTGGATTACCAATCTCTTAAATTAGTTGCTCTTTCTAGTACACCAATTGATACGAGTACGATCGCGTAGATAAACTTATGAGGGAGTATGTTAGACCCGAGACTTGTTGTGTGCAAATAAAGTGCAAAGGAGCACCTAAATGGACACCAAAACTGTCTATACATAGCACTCAAAGGGCGTCTATTGAAGCATTTTGACTAAGGGGTCATTTTGGATATTTCACACTTTATTTTGTAACCTACTATAAATAGAATAATGTAGGGTTTTAGTCATTAGTTTTTGTTGAATATTGAGATTGTAACACTTGAAACTCTCTCTATTGTGAGAAAGGCCCCCATGGCCGAAACTTGTAACTCGGGAAATCAACATTGAGTGTGGATTCACTCGTGTTGGACTCAAGCTTGAAAACGTTGGATGCTTGGGAGATTGAGGTCCTTCTTGTTCAAACGTAAGAGTTAGTTATTTGTTGTGTGTGATGTTAAAAGTCTAAGAGTGGAATAGGCTTTTGGGTTTTTTAAGATTATACCTTCAATTTGTCTTACTATTTATCCTTTTATCTTCTTGTAATCTTATTTAGTGTTTGTGTTGTAATCTTGTGTTCTTGTTGTTATTGTTAAATACGAATCTTGTGTCTTCTTGTTTATCATCTTATGTTCTTAATCTAGTTTGTTGTCCGCTGATTTGGTGTAATAAATACCTTGTTATCTTCTTGTTATTGTGCTCTTGGAAAGCCGAGAATTATCTCCAAAAGGGTTCACGGATTTCTTTCATTTTGTGGACCGTTTTTGGACTGATTTTGTATTTACGTTGTTTTTCTTGTATCATTTGGTATCAGAGCATGGCTTGATATTGTTCCCACAATATCAATCTTGGTCTTGTTAGTTGAGAAATCAAAAAAAATTGTTAAAAAAAAAGTTAAAATTTGAAAATTCCAGAAAAATAGCAATCTGTCCATTTTGTGTTCTTGGACAAAAAATGTGTTCTTGTTGTGTATTGGACAATATTTTTACTTGTCTTTGTTGTCTCTAAGTGTTAGTTTTGTTTCTCACTAACACGTTGAGTCTATATCTTAGATTTGAGCTTGAAATGTTGATGTTGTTAATGTGAACAAAGTGTGGCCGATTGTAACGTGTGATGTGTTGTTGGTTCAAGTTTTGAATGTGTATTGTGGGGATTGTGTTTTGGAATTTAAGCTTGGAAAGTTGTTGTTGTTGTTTAGGAGGTCCAACTTGAACCTTAGAACTTCAAGACTCAAAGTTTGTGCTCTTAGTGTTCTTCACCATCTCCATATATTGTTGAAAAAAAGTGGTTGTTGATCTTAGAAGTTGAAGAAAAAGAGTGTGTATTGTTTTAGTCTTGGAAAACATAGATCCAAGTTTCAAGGTGTAGTACTTGTGACTCAAAGACTTTTCCTACATACTAAAGACTTTACATCACTTCTCAACCACTTTTTCATGAAACAAAGGTCCATGTTTTAAGGAAAAGTACTACAAAAGTCAAGTCTTGAAATTTGAAACTTGAAAAAAAGGCTCCAAGACTTATTCTTCCCTCCTTAAAACAAATTTCACCAATCCAAATTAAAATTGATCAAGACTTGGACTTTGGAAAATAAAAATTGTAGAAACCGCAATCAATACGTGGCTGCCCCATCATCAAGTTACTGCTCACGCATCAAATTTTGGCTCAAATTTCAAATTTTTTTTGTTTTTTTTTAGTACTCATCTAATAGATTGTTAGTTAGTCTTTGTGTTCGTTCATTCGTGTTTAGCATTTGTTGTTTGCATTTTTTTTTATCTTTTATGAATTCATTGTGTCTTGTTGGTTCAAGTCCGTAAACAATTTTTCTTTTGAGTTAGCTCAAACAAAAATCTATTCCAAGAAAGAGTAGACTAGACCCTCAATCACTCGCGAAGTACAAACCGACTTTCAACACTTGTGAAATCAAGTGTGAGGTAAAAATTAAGAGTGAGAGTGTGGTGAGGCATTTTTGAGCTAACAAGTTTGTTTGTTGTTTGTTGTTGTCCTTTGCTTTAGGTACCATGACTTCCACTAATCTCGATGCCACATTTAATCACATTAATGATGATATTGAAGAAATGAAATGGCACGTAGAAAGGCTACGCCAATTGTTTCCTAAACTTATCCCACAAAATCCAACTTTCCTTGTCCAAACACCGTGTGCCGAGAGCTTCCTGAAGGAAGAGGTGGGATGCCCCAAACCACACCAAGGTAAAGAGGAGATTGAAATATCTTTGGTACTTGATAGTGAACTTATAAAGAGTGAAGCATTTGCTAGTTCCAAATTTGTCCGTGAGATAGATCATGCTCTCTTTAGGATTAATGTTTTGTTTGAAGATGATATAAACACTCCTAATGAACCTAGTGGTGAAAATGATGGTATATCTTGCCTTGAAGGCTATAGTCGATATGCTAACCCACTATGGTGTGACAACATTCCTCCTAAAGATGAAAATCTCTTCTTGGAAGATGACAATACTCTTATGAGCAAGGAATGTGTAGTCTTGGAAATGACTACTGCTGGTGTTCATGATGATCAATTTACTCTTAAATGTAGTTCACTACTTGGGCATGTGAATGAAGTGCTTAAAAATTCGTAAGTTAGTAATGGTGTCTATAGAATTGATCTTGATAATGCGCATGACTCTTTGAACATCTTGTGTGGTAAAAGCATTGCGATTAGTTTTGTTTATAGAGATAATGTGTATGAAAATATTTTTGTGTGTGAATGTGGGAGTGACATTCTAGGGGAAGGAAGGGCTAACCTTGGCTTAGGCCCTTGGCTAATTCTTCCATTTGATCCCGGTATACCATCTTACGGTGGGAAAGGATAACTCTCGGCCTATTTTCATTTTGTTTTGGTATTTATCCGAGCCACTTCCTTTATCACATTTGTACTAATATTTTCATGTTTAATACGAAGGACCCGTGGATATACTCCAAATTTGTTCCCCCTCGGCATGGCATATTAATGTATTTATTTTTTCAACCCTAACCCTCATGTCATGAGGATGTCTGCTTATTTGTATTCTCTTGATTTTGCAAGGTACAGATTCGAGGTCCAATCTGTTTCAAGAAGGGGAAGATGATACGAGTACGTTCGTATAGATGGACTTACGAGGGCGTATGTTAGACCCGAGACTTGGTGTGTGTAAATGAAGTGCAAAGGAGCACCTAAATGGACACCAAAACCGTCCATAAAAAGCACTCCAAGGGCGCCTATTGAACCATTTTGACTAAGGGGTCATTTTGGACATTTCACACTCTATTTTGTAACCTACTATAAATAGAATAATGTAGGATTTTAGTCATTAGTTTTTGTGGAATATTGAAGTTGTAACACTTGAAACTCTCTCTCTTGTGAGAAAGGCCCCCATGGCCGAAACTTGTAACTAGGGAAATCAACATTGAGTGTGGATTCACTTATGTTGAACTCAAGCTTGGAAACGTTGGATGCTTGGGAGATCGAGGTCACTCTTGTGCCAACGTAAGAGTTAGTATTTGTTGTGTGTGATGTTAAAGGTCTAAGAGTGGAATAGACTTTTGGGTTTTTAAGATTATATCTTCAATTTGTCTAACTATTTATCCTTTTACCTTCTTGTAATCTTATTTTGTATTTGTGTTGTAATCTTGTGTTCTTATTGTTATTGTTAAATCTGAATCTTGTGTCTTCTTGTTCATCATCTTATGTTCTTAATTTAGTTTGTTGTCCACTGATTTGGTGTAATAAATACCTTGTTATCTTCTTGTTATTGTGTTCTTGGAAAGCCGAGACTTGTCTCCAAAAGGGTTCACGGATTTCTTCCATTTTATGGACTGTTTTTGGACTAATTTCGTGTTTCCGTTGTTTTTCTCATATCACCAATTGCCTATATTTATTGTGATAATATTCGTACCACATTGTTGAGCAAGAATCCTGTATCTCAGCCATGTAAAGCATGCCGCAATGGACTCTCACTTTTTTGGCCACCACTTTGAAAGAAAAAGTGTTTGTGTTGTTCATGTCCATGTGGCATATTGGAATACGCCATTTCGTTTACTTTTATTTGTCATTAATTAGTTGTTGTAGCATTAGTTAATAGTTTAGGCAGAAGTATTTTGTTTATAATTATACTTCAGCAGATATTGTTTAGTTAGGATCATTATTTGTATTTCATTAGGAGTCTTCTTAATGAATGTAACTTTATATATTCAACTTTTTCTGTCAATAATAAACGTTTACTTTCAATACATATTCAGTTCAAAACTAGGCCACCTTTTCAGATTCTTAGCATAAAATTTGGACAAGGTTAAGAGCCCATTTGTATTGACTGATTTTAAGTAGCTTTTAAGCGTCAAATGCTGAGAAGCACTTTTAAGTAATACAACTTAATTTATACTGGATAAAAATAATTATCTGTGATAAAAAAAATTAACAAATTAATCAAAGCAAAGCAATTGTTAATCTAAAATAAGTCCAAAGCAATAATTAGACAACATTGCTTTTGCCTAAAAAGCATCTTAAAAGCTACTTTGAATTTTACCAGAAACTCCAAAAAGCTAAAAAGAACTTAAAAACAGCTTTATCCAAACATGTGCCAACATATTTCCCCTTACATATTAACATGCATTTATTTATATTTGGTACAAAAAAAATTCTCTGTTATATTTACCCTGGATAAAAGTCGTATTTATCAAGGCACTAACATATTTCTGAAGCTCTCTTCATTAGGAATAAACTTCAAAATCCTCTAACAGTGGTGACTTCTCTGTCCTTTCACCTCCACCCCACCCCACCCCTCCCCTCAATGATATGATACAAACTTGGAAGACACGAATACACACTCCAAACAGTCCATAAAATCACAACAACCCCTGGACCAAATGGAGACCACACTCTGATTCAAGAATACAATGCAAGAATGACAATATATCTAGGTGTTTGACACCTTTTTGCAGCCAACCCAAACTAAGTTAACAACAATAAGATGATGAACACAAGATGAACAACAATATTATAAGAACAACAAACACACGACTACAAGAACACAAGAACAGCCACTACTAGAAAACTGCTTATACCTGGGGATTTTCATAGGGATAATGTGGTAAAATTCCCAGGTAATTTGATTACTTGCGGATTTTCTTACCACTTAAAATTCAAAGGAAATACCTTCGTAGGTAATTATTACCTGCGGGTTTATAAAATCCCTAGGTAATTTAGTTGCGAAAATAAATCCGGTTATTTGCGGATTTACCTGCAAATTTTACCTGCGGATTTTATTTGTGAATTTTCACGAAAAATTTCACAAATTATTCCCCACAAATATTCCCAAGAAAATTCCTAGGTATTGAAGCAAAATAACATACTTTAATTAGTGTGTATATTTAGTTTAGTTTAATTAGTGTAGTAATTTGAAGCAAAATAACATACTTTCACTGGTCAATTTATACGATATAAGTTTATTAAGCATAAAGTTTAATAAAAAAATAATCTATACTTATAATCTATATGTATAATCTATAATCTATATGTATAATCTATATCTATAATATATTAAAAGTGTGAAGGGCCTTATAAATGTTGTTTGAACTTTTTGTCCTTCATTAAAAGTCTTTGTTTTAGACAAAATCATCTTTTCACTACTTTTTCTAATATTTAAGATTTGTAAATTAAAAAATATATTTATGGTAATGGTAAATCTTTCTTATTAGAAGTGATCAGAATTAATGACAATTAATAATTTTTCATTAGCTTAAAAATTTTAAATCAACTAAATTTGATTTTAAGAAGATTTGAAAAATCTAGAAATAAATATAAAAAGGTTAAATAAGAAAAAATTAAGAAGTAACATATTTTTACAAGTTTTACGGTTAATAGCCTTTTTTGTTTGTTATTAAAATTTAAAATATTAATTTTCTTACATTTTTAATTCCTTCACATAAGTGTTAATTTCAAAAATTTTACTACAGCTATTATTTTACCAAAAATAAGACTCATACGAAAGATTAGGAATAGGACTCCTATGACAGTGTTAGGGTAGGTCACCAAATATTATTTTACTTTGCCAAGAATATGACGCTACGAAAAGTGTATGAAAATGAGTTTAGTAGGAATGTTAAAAATGGAAAACAAAGCGTGAGTTTAGTGGTAAATATGTTTTTTGAACTTTTTGTCTTTCAGTCAAAGTTTTAACAGTTGAAAATTAATTAAATATAAATATGGTAAAAATTTTTCTTAGAAGTTATCAAAATTAATGACAACTAATACTTTTACAATTAGTTTAAGTATTCTAAATCAAATATTTGTGCTTATTTTATTATATTAAAGTGTGAATCTTTGAAAAGTGATATAAACTTTACACTTTATTTAAAATTTTAGTAATAGATAAAATCATTTAAGTTTTAAATAATCAAACGTTACTGGTGTGAGGCACGTGCGGTTAAACTAGTACTTTAAAAAATGACAAGTCGTGATATTTATGCGACTGTAAAAGCTTGTCAATAAGATAAAATGAAAAATTTAAATTAAATTATTTATAAATCCATCATTTACTTAAGTCAAAGGAAAAAACATTTTATCTTTGCGCGATTCAAAAGTGGAGAATACATAGCATTCTATGGGTACATTCGGATCAAATGTAAAATAGCGATCATGTAATTTTTCACTAAAGAGAATTCGGATTAACACCTATGATCCTATCTGACTTCTCGCCCCTGCTTACACTATAAAAGAAATTATACAAAATCAAGATTATTTCACCTCGAAATTTTCCTACTAATTTAATATATATATATATATATATATGTTCATATACATGCAAGTTTATCAAGAGATAAAATACCCGACGATATGTTTCTCCAGGTAATGTCGCAAGTAATAATTTCGTAGGTAAATCCCCAAGAATAAATCCCCAGCAAAATTCGCAGCACAAAATCCCCAAATAATTTTTCAGGTAATAAAATTCATTACATAAATTTCC
>NW_025855028.1:45638-78961 GCF_002878395.1 Capsicum annuum
GGATTAAACTCCCAAAACACCAAAATATGATTCTTTTTTCTCAAATTCATCAAGAACTCACCCTAGGGTTTCAAACTAAAAAATCCAAATATCTCAAGATTTAACTGTGGGTTTTCCTTAATTCTTCATAATTTGGAATCCCCATTGTGATGGCTACAAGAGGCACCCATCTATCGTACGTATAGTATTCCAAAAGCTAGAGTTCATTCAAAATCTTCTAATTTAAGGTACGCGGAGTTTTACTAAAATTTCATAGGTATGAAAATCTTGATTTTAAGAAAGGGTTTTTCAGATTTATGAATATATTCATGCTTAAGAAGCATTGATGATATTGTTTTGGCCTTTAGGCTTTCCCCTGAATTGATTTGAAATTATATATTATAAGCTTGTGTTTTAAGGTTGATGATTGAATTGAGAGCATGATTCATGAAAAATCCCTCTCTTGTGATGATTTTCATTTATTTATGATATACGATGAAATCATTTGAATGCATCTTGAAAAGCATGTTATGAAATATCTTAAATAATGTTATATTTGGATTATGATTTTTATTTTAAAAGAGAGAGGGTTGTTTATGTTGATAAATGTTGAACATAATCATATAATGAGAAGGGTTGCATGGTTTGTTAAAGATTACATGACCACCACTTATTTATTGAAAGGATGGGAATTTCGCATAGTTTTGACTTATGTTTTCGGAACATGAATTTCCTTTGTTAAATTGCATATTTGGATGGTCCGAACTATGTTTTAATGAAAGAATCATGCATGATGCATTATGGTTCAGAAATAGGACTTGCAAGTCTTAGTGTGACGACACCAATCCAGATAATGCCATGGTAATTCAGAACAGAATAGAATACATGTTTGAAGTCAGATTTTTCAGATGTTGAAACTAGAATAATGCATGTTTCAAAACAGGATAAAATTGGGCATAAAGAGAGCTTAGGTGGTTCCCCAGAGAAGGCATGAGGTCAAAAAAATCATTACCCAAAATCGTGATTTGCTGATCTGGGTATATTATTATACGCTGGCCTAGTGCCCTGTGGCGTATCAGACTCAAACACTCCAACCCTTGTGACACACTTGAGTTGGGGGCTTCCCCGCCGAGTCAATGACGGATTCCATATAGCCCGTGGAATATCAGACTTTTAGGGGAGTGCCACCTAACTCAGAAGTAATACAAAGATCAGAAACTGCTTTTGACAGAAGGGTTTTTTATGTTTTTTCAAGAATGCCCATGTGTTTTGAAAATTATATCTTTCATCATGTTTATGACTAGCTCTCAACTATTTTATTTATATAAATGCTTTATTTTGGATTACTCTGCGTACCAGTATATCTGTATTGACCCCCCTCCCTATAGGTTTTGAGGCACAGTCCAGGGGTCCTGATAAGCAGTAGATTTGATCAGACATGAGTGAAGAGTACCAGTTGGTGAGCCTTCTATATTTTAGAAGTCCTAGTTTCTTTCAAACAGTTATTATTTATTATAGTTTTGATCTACTAGGGGCCTTGTCCCAGTTTTCAGACAGTTGTTATTTGATCATGTAGTAGAGATTTTGTAGACGATTTTCAAATGGTGTTTAGTTGATATTGGATTTTATTCCTCATTGTTAAACTAAATTTAGATTATGACCATATTTCTGTAGCAAATTTTATTTCCGCATTTCTTATTTATATATAAATGGTATATATGATTACAAGTTAGAAGGGCTCTTGGGCCTTCATGGTTCGAGATGTCCATCACAGCCAAGGCCCTGGTTTGAGTCATGACAAACTTGGTATCAAAGCACGGCTCATGGTCCCAGGGTGTCTGCGAAATTGCGTCGGGTAGAGTCTTGTTTATAGGTGTGTAGCGTACCACACTTATAAGCAGGATGATACTAGGCGTTTAGGAATGTTTCCCTTTTTGCATGTTCTAGTTGTGCTATTGAGCTAAAATGTTCCTTTTCCATACTCTAATTCGTGCTATGGTGTCGCCCATACAAAAGTAAAGTTATCCCAATTCTTTAAAGTTATCCCAATTCTTTTCTTACTTTGATGTGCCTAAATTATCTCGTTATTGGGGTGATTCAAATGCCAAAGATTAGAGTCTAAATGGTATGGTCCTTTCTGATTAAGCAATATAAGAGTTTAAAATTTTTGCAAGGACTTGAGAAGAGTCTTTTAGTGCTTTAGAGTGTATTGATTTTTGTGTGAACTTTGATTCTGATGAAATCGTGCTTTTCGTCCTATGGTATTAAGAGTATTTCATCAATTTTCAAAAATTTATGTTGCGGATGTCATGCTTCAGGGGGAATGATGTGCAGCAGAATGTTGGAACTATATTTTCACTCAATTAGTAGTATAAGTTAAAGTGTCGGTGTCATGACCTATTTGTAGTGAGATTAGACCAAGATATTGGTGATATGAAGTCACAAAGTTAGAAGTCAGAGTGAGGGTGACTTTTGTATAAATAAATATTTTAGTTGAATAACCGATGTTTGAGGATGATTTACCACTTTATAGTGATAGACTAATGTGGTAGCTAGTAGCATGTGTGCATTGTATGGTAGTCTGTAGGGCTCTTTCGATTCACTAGCATAGTTGCTTTCTTATTCATTTTATTTTCTTGTTCAAAACACAAAAATCAAAGTCTAGTGAAGCTGTGTGAGACCTATTTCGATTCATTAGCAACTTGTTGTTCTTGTGTTGGTTGAACATATGTATAGTTGAATATTTTCGCATGAGATTGAGTTGGTAATAAAGTGATACATCCTTGTGTGTTAGTTTAGTAGAAGGTAGAAAAAGAGCTATTAGTTAAGGTGAATTGTTGTCTGCTTGAAGTATGAAAATGTCTAGATGAGCCAGTAAGTTATAATTATAAACTCATGGTTGTTTATGGAATTTGAAGGTAGTCTAAATTTACGCTTGGGTAAGTAAGTGTGATATGAGAAAACAGTATAAGTAGATAAGATTGTATGGAGTTATAATATAAGATTAAGATTGACCATGTCTATTATGTGACTTTACCCCCCTTGACCTTCTTTTCGTTGGTAGTTGTAAACTAGTACTACTTGTGAGAAGGTATGTAGTAAATTTTTGAGGTATTTGGATAGAATGTCCCAATTTGATGGACTAGTATATTATGTTGCCTTCTTTATTGGTAGTCGATGATTGATGCTAGATTATTGGCTTGAATTTAATGTAGGATGTGGATGTAAGAATAGTGGCTTAAGATTAATAATGAATGTTTTGTGAGAATTGTGTGTCAGGTTGGGTTGTAAATCATGCTTGGTACCAGACATTAAGTTTGAATAGTTGATGTCCATAAAGGTGGATGTGATGATTTCTTGGTTAATGATACTAGTTATATGGAAGTGATCTAATAGGCTTGAATGGTGTATGCAATATATTAAGTTTATTTGATTAGTAACAAAGTATGATGTTTTATGTATGAGGTAGAAGTATGCCCAAGGTGATATGGAGTTATGGCATTTTCTAAGACTATTATATATTGTGTGTGGCTAGTGGACATAGTAGTATCGTTGAGCTGCTAGGTGGAGAAAGACTAGTAGTATGATTCATCAAAGGCTTGGTGATATCCATGATTAAGTGTTATAATCTAAGTTTGAATTTTTGAAGGTTGAACCGACAGAAATAAGAGTTGAAGCGCTATGGGGTGTGTACTCTGACTATGGAAATGTTCATGAGGATTCGAAGTTAGTAAGTGTTCAAGTATTATGTGATTGACTATTGGGATTATAGAAAGATAGAGTGTGTCTCAGAAGGTAGGATTAGCAATGGGTTTTCCCCTTCCAGGTGTAGCCATTCGGGTTAAGTTTTATTAATTACGTCTATTGTCGTATTCCATACCCCAGAGTGCAGTGAGTGTAGTTCAATTTAGAGTCTAGTAAGGTATCTCTCGAACTTAAGATGATTACTTAAATCTAAGGGGGAGATGATAGAAAAAGTAACCAAGTCAGGCTCTCATATTCTAGTAGTGATGTCAATATGATATAGAGCATCAGAAAGTGAGGGTGAGACTCAACCCATTCTTATCTCAGTATTTTTCAGTGATCCCAATACCTACTCATGCCTTACATTTCAGTTCCATGATCATAGTTCATGTTCATGTATATGATAGAGAATCACGTGTTTTTCCAGTTCTAAAATGAAGAGTTCTAGTTCATTCAGTAGTCAGAATCACATTCCATATGTTATGAACTTCAAATTGAGGTCATGCAGCTCAGGACTCATGTACTCATGCTTTATAGTGTGCTTAGTTCCCATAATTCATTTTATACTCTTTATGATTGACAAGATTCAGCTTATAGTCATGTATACCCCAATTCAGATCACTTTGATGAATCCCTGATGTTGATTTGCTATTACTTCGGCCTCAGTTAAGTGTCAAGTCTCGTATAATATCCTCCCATTCTTCAAGGTCTTATGTTCTAAGCTTTTAGTGACTTCTCCTTATGTGATGATAGTGGTGATGAGTAAATGTTTCTTGTTAATGGAAGATCATAGTATGCTTGTTTTAGATAAGGCCATAAGTGTGAAGTAAGATTTAGGGCCAAGTCTTTGATATATGTGATGGTTAGTGGAAATTTGTGTGTGTATGTTCTTGGGGTAGCGCGTGGGAGTTATATTGATAATGGATTAGAGAATATGTGAAGTATGTCCTTATGGGTGTTTTCCTTGGAGTTCATATGTGGTTATAAAGATAGGTTTGAATGACATGTTTAGATTTAAGTGGAGGAACGCAATATGCGCTAGTGAATCCATAGTAAGAGATCAGAGTTAGTCATTGAAGTGGTAAGGCACGATATGGTTAGGGTGTGATCTCTAAATATATATATATATATATAGAAGATTAAATCATATGGTTTAGACTAGTATCATGGTGTGGTATGTTGTATTTTGTGATTTGAATTTAGGATTGATCATGGTGAGAGGACTTATGTTACTTTAGGCATTAGTAGAAAGATTTATCAATGCCCATATAATAATCCTAAGTTGAATCAAATGAGTATGGTATTTAAAGGGAATAATATAGTTAAGGGAGTATTCGAGAAGTGCGCTAAGCTTGAAAGTAAGAGGTTGCATTGCCTAAGGCCTGGTAATTCTATCCTAGTTTATGAGTTATATGTCTATATTCTATGCTATAGAGTAGTATCACTTTTGTGATTCCTTAGTTGAGTGTCTTGTGTAACTCATGCCCAAGATTCTTTGCTCCCGAATGCTACTAGAAGTTCTTTAGAAAGAGTGTTGAAGAGATACTCCAGTTAAGTATAAGTTTCCAGTATAATTTAGCCAGTATAATCAGCAGTTCAGTTTAACAGTCAGGCAGACAAGTTATTGTGGTTTTCCACCTTTACACCCAGTCCTGCTATCCGAAGTCCCATGAGTATGAATATCCCAAAAGATAATATATTCCATCCATGTAAATTGCGAATTCAGTTCAGTTTGAACATCATGTTTCAGATTCAGCTATTTAGTCATGACTCAGTTCATAAGAGTTCAACGCGTAGTCTCAAATCTCTCTAGGCATTTTAGCTAAGACAATGTAATACCTTTGTACGATCTAAATCTTGTTGTCTCAAGATTCGTACTTACATAAGTTATCACTTCTCAGTTCGATACATATGATTGGATCATGAACACCTCAAAGGAATCCTAAATTCTTAGCATGAATCAGCTCCTTAAAGAAAGGGCAAGTCAGCTCAGAATTCAATTTCATGGTGGAAATTTAAATGTTTCAGATCAGTATATTCTTTCTTAGAAGACATATCATGTCCACTTTATTCTATACCTCTAAGACTTCAACATTCCTACCCATCATTCGGGGATGAATGATCCCAAGGGGGAGATAATGTAACACTCCGCATTTCGAGCTAGAATAAAAACCATCGTTTCTATGCATAGATGATCCAAAAGCCATAAATCCTATGCAAATTTGGCATGTTAATAAATTATGTAGTGTGTGAACCTATTTAAGCATAAATTGAGATCATCGAGGTCCCCTAACTCAAGGACGAGTTGAAAGTTTTCCTATCATTCGAGTTTGAGTGAGCGTCAAAACTTTGGTCAACTTCAATCAATCATAACTCTTTTTATATAATGAATTAGAGGGCCTACTATATATTAAATTAAATCTCTTCGAATTAGCTTTCCAACGATACCAATTTCTCCTAAATCAGATACCCGAGCAAAAAGTTATGGCTATTTTAGTGACTGAGATAGTAGCATCATGCGATAACCGTGCGATGCACGCCCTATCACACGCACCAAAATTTCAGGTTCTGTTTCCGCATTTTTAAGGGCAAAATGGGTATCTTCCATCCCTTATTCAGCTATAACATGGGATTAAACTCCCAAAATACCAAAATATGATTCTTTTCTCTCAAATTCAACAAGAACTCAACCTAGGGTTTCAAACTAAAAACCCAAATATCTCAAGATTTATCCGGGGTTTTCCTTAATTCTTCAAGATTCGGAAACCCCATTGTGAGGACTACAAGAGGAACCCATCAATGTACGTATAGCATCTCAAAAGCTAGATTTCATTCAAAATCTTCTAATTTAAGGTACGCGGGATTTTCCTAAAATCTCATGGGTATGGAAATCTTGTTTTTAAGAAAGAGTTTTTCAGATTTATGAATATACTCTTGCTTTAGAAGCATTGATGACACTGTTTTGGCCTTTAGGCTTTCTTCCAAATTGATTCGAAATTATATATATATATTGTAAGCATGTGTTTTAAGGTTGATAATTGAATTGAGAGCAAGATTCATGAAAAATTCCTCTCTTGTGATGATTTTCATTTATTTATGATATACTATGAAATCGTTTGAATGCATCTTGAAAAGCATGTTATGAAATGCCTTGAATAATGTTATATTTGGATTATGATTTTGATTTCAAAAAATGTAACGGTTGTTTACGTTGATGAATGTTGAACTTAATCATAAAATGAGAAGGGTTGCATGGTTTGTTAAGGATTACATGACCACCACTTGTTTATTGAAAGGATGGGAATTTTGCATAGTTTTGACTTATGTTTTTAGAACATGAATTTTCTTTGTTAAATTGCATGTTTGGGTGGTCTGAACTATGTTTTAATGAAAGAATCATGCATGATGCATTATGGCTCAGAAATAAGACTTGCAAGTCTTGGTGTAACGACACCAATCCAGATAATGCCATGGTTATTCAGAACAAAACAGAATGCATGTTTGAAGTCAGATTTTTTAGATGTTGAAACTAGAATAATGCATGATTCAGAACAGGATAAAATTGTTCATAAAGAGAGCTTAGGTGGTTCCCTGAAACAGGCATAAGGTCAAACAAGTCATTGCCCAAAACCATGATTTGTCAATGCCCGTATATTATTATACGCTAGCCTAGTGCCCTGTGGCATATCAGACTCAGACACTCCAACCCTTTCGACACACTTGGGTTGGGGGCTTTCCCACTGATTCAATGGTGGATTCCATATAGCCCATGGAATATTAGACTTGTAGGTGAGTGCCTCCTAACTCAGAAGTAATACACAGATCAGAAACTTCTTTTGACAGAAAGGTTTTTATATGTTTTTTCAAGAATGCCCATGTGTTTTGAAAATTATATCTTTCATGATATTTATGACTAGCTCTCAACTTTTTTATTTATATAAATGCTTTATTTTGGATTGATCTGCGTACCAGAATATCTGTATCGACCCCCTCCCTCCAGGTTCTGAAGCACAGTCTAGGGGTCCTGATAAGCAATAGATTTCATCAGACAGGAGTGAAGAGTACCAGTTGGTAAGCCTTTTATATTTCAGAAGGCCTAGTTTCTTTCAGATAGTTATTATTTATTATAGTTTTGGTCTACTGGGGGCCTTGTCCCAGTTTTCAGACATTTGTTATTTGATCATGTAGTAGAGATTTCACAGACGGTTTTCAGACAGTGTTTAGTTGATATTGGATTTTATTCCTTATTGTTAAATTAAATTTAGATTATGACCATGTTTCCGTAGCATATTTTATTTTTGCATTCCCTATTTACATATAAATGGTGTATATGATTACAATTTAGAAATGCTCTCGCGCCTTCATGGTTCGGGATTTCCGTCATAACCAGGGCCCTGATTTGGGTGGTGACATTGTTGTTCTTGATGTCCATCACCATCTTCATATATTGTTGAAGATAAAGTGAATGCTAAATCCAAAAAGTTGAAGGAAAAGTGGTGTATTATCTGTTAGTCTTGAAAGACACTACAACCAACTAAGACCTATCAATCAAGTCTCAACCACTTTCCAACACTTTTCCATGATTTAAGGATCCATATTTTAAGGAGAAGTACATTTAAAAGTCAAGTCTTGAAAATTAAAAATTGAAAAAGGCTCCAAGACTTACTTTTCCCTCCTAACATAAAATTCCACCAATCCAAATTAGAATCTTTGACCAAGACATAAACATTTGAGAATAACAATTCGTTAGAAAGACCGCACCCAATACGTGGTTGCCACATCACCAAGTTACTATTCACACATTAAATTTTGGCTCAAATTTTAGATTTTGTAGTTTCCGTTTGTTGTTCCTTAGTTTCAATTTCGTTGGTTTTAATACTAATTGGAAAACTAGTACTCATCTACTAGATTGTTGGTTAGTTTTTGTGTTTGTTCATTTGTCTTAAGCGTTTGTTATGTGCTCTTCTCTTTTGTGAATTCATTGTATCTCGTTGGTTCAAGTCCATAAACAAATTTTTCTTGAGCCAACTCAAACAAAAATCTATTCCTGACTAGAGTAGACTCGACCCTCCATCACTCGTGAAGTACAAGCTGGCTTGCAATACTTGTGAAACCAAGTGTGAGACGAGCAAGTGTGTGAGAGTGTGGTGAGGTTGTTTCGAACTAACATGTGTTTTTTTGTAGGCGTGTTCTTTTCTTTTTTATTAATTAAAATTACAGGGGAACCCACTACTTCAACCGCTCAACCCATGGACAGCAATTCCACCAATGTCATTTTGGCCTACTTTGACACTATGTCCCGAGACATTGCTATGGAAAATGAAAGGTTGGGTCATATGGTAGGTCAAAGGGAGCAAGTGGGATGCCTAGACACATGTTACGAGGAAGTCTGTAGCTCATTTGAGCTACGAGGTAAAAACTCTATCCCCAATACTCTTATGAACTTAGAATATTGTGTTGTGGCTAGTAGTGGCCAATTGGATGTAGTTGCGGATTTACCTAAAGTAGAGGTGTTTGAGTCTCCCTATGGTGATTCTTTTGGTGATGTTAGGTCACGTAAGGACCAAACTCTTGTTGTAAGTACGCAAGAACTAGTTGATCCTTTAGATGACAAAATTGATTCTTCTTGTATGAATGATTTATGCCCATCTAGTTCTAGCCCTTATAACTTGAACAAGGTTCTATTACTAATTGACAAGAGTATTTACACACTAGTGGACCCTTGTGAAAACTAGGAGAGTCTACGTTGGTATACAAGTTACCAACAACTAGTGAGGTCGTACAAAATGAACAATTGGGTAAAGATGACCTGGATTTGTTTGAAGGTATAGGAAACCCAAATTGTGATTGTACTTTTGAAAATGGTTTTGGTCGTAACCCCTTGGTTTCCCGTGATGGTGTGAAGCTAAGTGTGGGTTACCCTTTTGTAATGGAGTATGACCGAGACCCATTCCCATGGATACTTCTCCCATTTGACCCCCGGTGCCATCTTAGAGCATGGTACTAGTAGTCTCAGCCTTTGTTCTTTATTTCTTGATTATGGTCCCTTTGCTGCCCATGATACTTTATGTCTATGTAGGTACTACTCTCTTGAAAGGGAAAGCATTGCATGCCTATAAATGTTATCTATTCCTTCTTCGTGTGTTTCCTATGTTGAGCATACTAATGACGATGAACTTGAAATTAGTAAGTACTTACATGAGGACACCCTAGTTGGATTTGACTTGTGTGACACCTTTCTCTACCCTCTTTGTTCTCATGATATTTTCCATATTGATATAGAGGGTATGCCTAATTTTGAGGACGACACCATAGGGGAAAGTATGAGTGGATGAGACCTAAGCCCTTGTTTACGACTACCATTTGATCCCAATGCCAACTTAGGATGGGAAAGGATTATTCTCGGTTTAGGCTCATTTTTTTTTATGTTTATCCGAGCCACTTCCTTTGTAACATTTGTACTAGTATTTCCACGTTTAATACAAAGGACCCATGGATATACTTCAACTTTGTTCCCCCTCGGAATGGCATGTTGAAGTGTTTATTTTGCTTACCCTAACCTTCATGTCATGAAGATATGTGCTTGTTTGTCTTCACTTGATTTTGCAAGGTACAAATTCGAGGTCGAATCTTTTTCAAGAAGGGGAGAATGATACAAGTACGATCACTTAGATGGATTTATGAGGGCGTATGTTGGACCTGAGACTTGGTGGGTGCAAATGAAGTGCAAAGGAGGGCCTAAAAAGGATCCAAAATAGTCCACATTCTACACACCAAAGGCACCAAAAGTGAAGCATTTGACTAAGGGGTCTTTTGGACATTTCACACTATTTTTGTAACCTACTATAAATAAAATATGTTAGGTCATTTACCACTTAGCTTTTGAACATCATTGAAAGTTGTAACATTGAAACACTCTCTCTTGTGATAAAGGCCTCTTGGTCGAATCAATGTTACTAGGGTTTTTCACTTGAGTGTGGAATCACTCGTGTTGGATTCAAGCTTGGAAACGTTGGATGCTTGGGAGATCGAGGTCCCTCTTGTACCAACGTAAGAGACAGGTGAATTGTTGTGAGTAGTGTTAAGGTTCCAAGAGTGGAATATATTCTTGGGTTCTTAAGATTATTCCTTCATGTAGTCTATCTATCTATCCTTTTGCTCATTGTAATCTTGTAACCATTGTGTGTCTTGCTTGTGGAACCCGTGAGTATTGTTATAATATTGTTATTGTTCTTTGTGTCCTTCATCTTGTGTTGATAATATTAGTTTGGGGTGGCTGTTTAGGTGTTTAAACACACCCCTATCTCGTGTATTATTGTTATTATTTTTGAATTCGAGTGTGATCATCAAAAGGGTCCTCAGTTCTTTGAACTTGTGGACTGATTTTGGTGTTTGTTTCGTGCTCCCTTTTCTTTTTTGTATCACTTACCTTGATGCTAACGTAATTTGTCTTATGTTTCTTTCTAATGTATATGCAATCTATTTAAGGCTACTGAACTAATATATATTGAATTTAGGTTACTCTGTTTTTATTTCATGTCGTAAACTGGTGGTATGTTGTTTGGTTAATGCTCTACAGTAAACTATGTTGGCTTATTATTCTTGTCTGTGATATATCTCTGTTGGTTATAGTGGTTCAATTAGGATTAATGTTTGCAAGAATGATTCCCTTTGTAAATGTGTTTTAGTTGTGTACCACAAAGTTGCGAAGCACTCATTATAGCTTCAACAATTACAGCGATGCTCCAGGGATTTTACCAGACTTACAGTTAGAATCCTATTTAATACTTAAAATCTATTTCTGGATAGATTTAGTTATCTGAGCGATTACACCATGTATAAATTACTATATGTTCAGTTAACTCCAAAACATAATCTCTTAAGAGTTTTGGAAATCATGTTAATGAATCCTTAACAGAATATTTTTAGCTATTCTGAATATTATGAAAAGGTATCAATCTCATGAATACAGAATATTGAATTCCCAACTTGATGCCTAAAAGGGCTAAATTATGTACATGATCCTAAAAAGGCTAAATCACGGGCATGGGCCTAATATGGCCAACACTTTGAATATAAATACATTAGATAACCTCATGAGCATAAGGGAGTTAGTTAGCTGACCGTGAAGGCATTGGTTTAAACAACAAATATCCGAAACTATGTTTGCCGACATAGGATAGAGATTATTCTGTAAATCGAATGACTCTTTTTTTGTGTCCTGAATAGGGGTTAACCATGGATACTTGCTAGCAAATTATGTCATGTCACATCCTATTCCCGTCAAGGTATAGGACGGCTTAGCTGATTGGGCTGAGATTAGACTCCATGCGCTCACATGGTGGTTTATTACGATTCACTACTTCCTCCCACAAATAATCAAAGAAATTCAATTTACCATTGTCAATCATAAGTTCAGTTTATATTCTTGTCCCTTTCCAGTTGTCTTCCTTTATATTTCAATTTTATTGTCATTTATAGTCTCTTGTTGTACTATCCTCTTGAAATGATTTTACATACCAATACATTCCATGTATTTACCATCTTTGGCGCTACATCATTTCATGATGTAGGTTCTGGCGCTTAAGTCCACTGTCAGGCCCCTCATTAGGATCTTTATCTTCTGCTATTGGTGAGCCTATTTCCCACTAGGAGGCCGGACGGGATATGGTGATTATTTGTGTGTATTTTCTTTTCTTTCAGTATTGGTACTTATTAGAGGCTTCATAGGCTGGTGTGGTTGTCAAGCAAACTTTGTAATTTTCAGTCTTTATTTATCATAACTATTGGTATTGTTGGATATTATGTGGTGTTAATAAACATGGGTGAAGCTTTATCTCTTGAGAAAATCATGATTGAATTTTATATTACTTCCATTTTATCCATTTGTATTATAAGTATGCTCAGGTGATATGCTAGAATGTTTGCTCGTACTAGATATAGTATCGGGTGCATGCCATCATCCAGGTCCCCGGCTCGGGTCGTGACAGATAGTCAGTTTTCATTCGTTATTATCAGTTGTTTTATCAGTATTGACAGTATGTTTCAGACATTTTAAAACTATGAATCAGTAATAATTTATTTGTTGTTAAAACCTAATGGCGTTTTTCAGCTAAGTTCTGCACATGTCTTCGTTATTTTATTAAGTGCTCACAGCAGGGACCAACTCATGGGTTAGTTTGTAATCCTTCGAGGCTGTAAGAATCGTGTGGCATCCAGGGTGTACTCTTGGGGAGTTATAGGCGTTTGTATAGTTTGAAAGTAGGATATAAGATAGAATTGTTATGATCAGACAGAATAAGCAAAACACAAACAAAAGAAAAACAACAAGAACACATAAATTTTACGTGAAAACCCTTGATGAGAAAAACCATGGGCAGAGGTAGAGGAATTTTACTATGAAGGAGAGAAATACAATATGGAGACGATAATCTCAATTTCGTGTATACAAAAAATGCCCGAAACAGCCCACTAAGCGCACTTATATAATACATGCGTACAAATAGATCCTAGGCCCAAATACATATAGGTCCATACTGCGAGGGCTTCGTCCCCGCACCCCCAACAGGATCAGTGGTGGGATCCGGGATTGGGCCACAAAAAATCATAACCATGGGTCGCACCCCGAACTTTTTAGGCCCGGATCCACAGAATTCGGATCACAAACTCTAACAGGAATATTATAATTGTAAATATTAATTTTTTGACCATTTTTTATAATACTACCATTTCGAGAGTGCCTACTCATGGTAGTTCGTTTGAACTCCATTTCAACGTCGCGGACAAGTTACAATTATCAGGGGAACGAATTGGAATGATCCAACAAACATGCAAGACTGAAAAACAACCATTTTTTTGGGATAAAGTATCCAGCAGGGACAACTCTAGCTGACATTGTGGTTAACGAAGTACTAAGCAGAATTAGAAAACCAGTTCATTTATTGAACCTTTAACACTTTCTCAATATTGAATGGATGCACATCCAACTTTCTATAGTGATCACAATACTTTAGATTGCAGCCATTGGTGTCTCCCTGGATTGCCTGATACTTTGAACCTTCTCCTTTACACATCACTCATCAGCTGAAACGCACGAAAAAAATTCAATCGCTAAACCTCTCTATAACAACATTTTACTATAACGGCCAAGCTAACAACAACAACCAAAAAATATCTAGACAAATGATGTTGTTATAAAAAGCAAAGTTTGACATTGTAAGGAGATTTGTGATTTGTGTTTAGGGATTTGTTTGACTAGAAACCGTCATTTTATAATTAAGTCAACTAAATAAAATTATGGTCAAGTGTGAGTGAAGGTGTAACATGGAAAAAATTAGGGGTAGTTTGCAACATAGACACTTTCAAAACTTATTTTGGCATTTAGACACAAGTCTCGAAAAATTAGATGTTTAGATACTAAAATGACATAATCACTTCTTACATACATACCTAGCACCCAGGTTTTAAACTTTACACTTTAGTCCCCCACCTCATCCATTTAATATTTAATATTTAATATTTCCCACCTTTTTTTATATTTTCACCATTTTTTTATATTTCCTATTTTAATTGATAAAATTGTCCAAGAAGCCACCAATAGGAGCTCCCTTTTTCACCAATAATTTCTGATTTCGGCCACTTTTCTAACGAAAAGTGGCCCATCACAACTAAAAATCTCCATTCTTGATTATTGCCTCCATTGTTGTTCCATCCTTTTTGAAAAAAAATACAAAAAAAAATTCTTCACCATTTCTACTAGCTCGAAAAGCTTTCCAAATCCACTCAATACCTCGTCATTAGATAAATTTCAGTAGTTTAGAAGTCCTACGCATACATTTATCCATCCCATAGCTAGGAGGGCAGCGATTATATCCAAAATTAGTCAATTCACGTCTTTTTACGGATGTTTTCATACCAGTCATCGACCAGCTGTAGACCGATACCTTAATCTATTATCGATTTGTGTAGTCTATTATGGCAGTAGCTGAGGTAGTTGTCGTGGGTAGTAATTATATGGGTGCATGGGAGGAGGGTCCCAACTATTGAAAGTGGAAATCATCTAGCAATGAGACAGTGCCCATCCTACTGCGCCGTAATAGATCGTACGACGATATGGTGTGAAGCGTAATTAAGAGCGGAGAATTAGAATGTAAGCCAAAGAACATTTTGATTAGCTATGTAATGAATGGGTGGGGTAAAATACACCCAAGTTCATAAATAAGGATCATCATGTGTCATTATACATGTTGGATATTGCTGTCGATGGCTCTAGGACATTATTGAGGATATATGTCATCCCGGGGTCTCCGATGATCTCGCCACCACATCTGAAAATCGATGAACATGATTCATTTGAAGATGAGAGTTTAGATGCTCATACAATGGATTCGAAAGATCATTCAATGGAATTGGAAGATTCAATTTTCTATGAAGAAGCGGGAGAAGAGTGCAGATTAGAAGCACAAACCAACCACACCTTCTCCGACGGAACTAATTTTCAGGTAAATCAAACATTTAGCAGCAAAAAGGAGCTGAAATTGTTGCTAGACGTAGCAGTTGTGAGAAATTCTTTTGATTATGCTATGTTGAAGAGTTGCAGCAAATTCTTTAAAGTGAAATACATTTGTCCAAGCTGCGCGTGGATGTTGCGGGCAAAGAAGTATGAATGCACGGACAAATTTGTGATCTATAAATACGTCAAAAATCACAGTTATGGGATCAAATATGCCATGTGAAGCCATAGGAAAATCACGTCTAAAGTCATTGCGTCCCTCTGTATGAACATGTATCGCGAAGGAAAGGGTCCGAACAATAGTGATATTTGGAGGATCGTTTTCAAGAACTCAAGAAGTAGAACAATCTATTGGAAATGTTGGCTAGGGGGTGTGATTGTAAAGTAAATCGTTCGAGGGACAGCGGAGCATGGGTATTCCTGCTTGCCCATTTTTTCGTACATGATCGATGCTCTTAATGTGGGCACTACCAATTCCATCATGGTGCACAAGGTCGATTGTAGGTTTATGTTCTATTTTTTAGCATTGGGACCTTGCATTAGGGAATTCTCCCATATGAGGAAGGTTATTGCGGTCGACGACACTCATTTATATGACAAGTACAAGGGCGTGCTGCTAAGTACAGTTGCAAAGGAAATGGAGAACCATATTTATCCCATTGCTTTTTGCATCTTTGACAAGGAGAACGACGCATCTTGGATGTTCTTATTTAAGAAGCTAAAGTCTATTGTGGTCGATGGACCAGATTTGTGCTTTATCTCCGATTGACACAAGAGCATCGCCAACGGCATCACGAAGGCTTATAACTATGCTCATCATGGGTACTGCATGAGGCACCTAGGTGAAAATCTCTAGGTAAATCACCATTGCATAGAACACCTCTATCTATTCTACAACACGTCAAAGGTATATTCTCCAGAGGAGTTTATCTACCATTTTGTGGAATTCAAGAACTACTTTCCCGAGGCAGCTTTTTTTCTCGAGCATGAGCTTGGTTTTGAGATATGGAGCAGGGCATATTTCCCCGATAACAGGTTTGACGTGATGACCATAAATATTGTTGATTCGATGAACGCTATGTTTATTGCCGAAAGGGAGTACCCCATGGCATCCATATTCAATTCAATTGCTAAGAAGTTTGGTGATATATTCAGGGAGAGGCATGTCTGTGTCCTCAAATATAAGGATAACAAATTTTTGCCCACCACCGAAAAGATCTTAAGGGACAATATAAGCAAGGGCAACTCCTTCTATGTAGAGAACGTAAGTGGAGACTAAAGGCAATTCATGGTGTTTAGCAGTGGTTGTACAGCCAAAGTCGACCTACAGGAAAGGTCATGTTCTTGCAGGAAGTTTTACCTGGTCAAAATACCATGCGATCACGTGATGGCTGCTTTGCGATTGAAGCACGGTGACAATTATGGTTTGAGAGTCTATGATTACTCTTCGCCCATGTATAAAGTGGAAGAGTACCTCCTTGCGTATTCAGAATTAATTAATGTTGTCCCTTTGGAGTCTGAATGGCGCGTGCCACAAGAATTGTTAGACGTGAATATTATTCCACCTCTCATGGTCACCAAGCTCGGAAGGAAGAAAAGAAAATGCATTAAGGGCGTGGGCGAGACTTTCAAGTCGTAGAGAAGGAACAAGTGTTCATTGTGCAAGAGACCCAGGCACAAGAGAACCACTTGTAACAACAACAAATCATAGTTAGACTTGTATGAATTTGTATTTTTGTAAGTCATGGCAGTGTATGTATTTTGACAACCCTTCAGTGGTCTAATTAATGCCAACCTTATCGATTTCATTCTGTGTCTATTATCGACCTTTTAAGGTATTGCATATATTGTGTGTCAAGTCTATTGCATGTATTCTTTATTTAACACATAGTTAATTATTGATCCCATATAAAGTCTATTAAAAACCCTAAATATTCAAAGAGACAGATGAACAGTTGAGCATTTATTACATATAAAAAATGTTGTTGCACGTCCACTCACACGTTGCGTCGATTGGGTATACGCTACCTCTTCAATTTCCACCAATTCACATGTCCACTAACCAATGGGCGGGAAGACCAAAGGGTTCTATTTTTGTCTATATAAACATGTATCTACTATACCCAAAATTCATCTTCATCAACTCATAAATTAGATTAAATTGACAAGATGCCAGGCA
The DNA here is from genome assembly GCF_002878395.1 of Capsicum annuum. NCBI lineage: Eukaryota > Viridiplantae > Streptophyta > Magnoliopsida > Solanales > Solanaceae > Capsicum > Capsicum annuum. The sequence continues at coordinate 63,053 of NW_025855028.1, forward strand.
TTCAATTGAGACCAAGAAGGAGGGTCCAGCATAACTACGACCTTTTTCTCCTCCGTAATGACCTCAGTCAGCTGTTTTATGGAATAGGACAGGACAGGAAACACGTCCACTGTGAACTCTGACGGATTGCTCATTTTTTTGGGGCGATTGTGGAGCAACTCAATATGGAGCCATATGAGATGATCACCCCCACCATCCCTTTAGATTAGTCTTTTTATTTCTATTTTTTTTGTTTTGTTTTAAGTTCGTTGCAAGGAGAAGCTTTTATGGTTAGGAATGTTAGATAAAAGCTTCTTCATTTTGCTGTTTTGCTATATATATGGCTTCACCATCCTTGTAATGAAGTATTAATGAAATATGTTTGTTTCCTACATTTGTGTATATTTTAATTTTGCAATTTTGTTCTTGTTTGATTTTTTGCAATTTATCCTGTTAGAAGATGAATCAAACGGTTGTGAGATGTGAAAATTAATGTTAGTTGATAATGGGAAATTAATTCTTGTTTCCTATATTTGTCTCCACTATAATTTTACAATTTTTTTCTTCTTTGAAATTTTTGCAATTTGCCATATTAGAAGATGAACGAGACAGTTGTCAGAGGTCAAATTAATTCATATACGCAAATGAAAAATAAATCTGGTCTATCCGCGATTATGTTGATTTATACAAAATTAAACGCAAAGTCGATGGGGTTTATTATATACTAATCTCAATATCTATGCTATAACATATACATAATCGATGAGTTCAATAATACAGGTCCATCAATTATGTCCAGTGTATTTCATAGACTGTAAGCCTTGGCAATAATATACCATATTGGTTTATTGCCCTTAGTAGCATATTTCGAAAAAAAGAAAATAATTAGTTAATCATAAAATAAATAATTAAATTTTATGCTATTAAAGGATCTTAAACAAGTCATGTGATCTTATGAGAGTCCACGTAAATAGTAAAAGGTAATCAAGGATGTGTGAGGATGGAATCCGGATGAACAAATGAATTTCTGACAATATACTTGTGCTTTGGTAAACATGGCCCTAAGGATGTTGGTTGTTCAACCACAACTCATCACCTCACATCTTTGATCACCACTTTCAATTTATGTGGACTCTCTTACGATCACATAACTTGTTTAGGCTCATTCGATTGCATAAAATCCAATTACTTATTATTTTATTAATTAAATAATCCTTTTCAAAATATGTGCTGGTCATGATCTATAAATATGTGTCATAGTCTAGTACATTTATTAATGAAGTTGTACAAAATATATGCTAGACTATGCTTAGTTTTGTACTTGACCTGATATAGTCTAGCATAGACTGTAAACTACTTCCACAAATAAATAACTGGACTATGATATTTATTCATAGACCACAACTAGCACATATTTTGAGAAGGACTAATTAAATAATAGAATAATTAATAATTAGATTTTATGCAATTAAATGAGCCTAAACAAGTCATGTTCTCGTATGAGAGTCCACATAAATAGAAAGTGGTGATCAAAGATGTGAGGTGATGAGTTGTGGTTGAACAAATGAATTCTCCACAACATACTTGTGCTTTGGGTAAACATTGCCCCAAGCATGTTTGTTGTTCATCCACTACCCATCCTCACACATCTTTGATCACCTTTTTCAATTTACGTGGTCTTTCATACGATCACATGACTTGTTTGGTCTATGAATATGTAGCATCGTCTAGTACAATTATGACGGAATCAGCTCTTAGTTTATGCTAGACGGTATATCTATGTGGTGCATCATCTACCAAAGGCATGAAAAGGCATCAATTAAATAAGGTCTATGAAACTAGTCCAGCAGTGACAAAAATCTAAATATCAGATTTTTACAACGGAAACAAAGTACACGTCAAATCACACCCCACGGTAATATTTCACTTTTTTCTTCTATAAAAGAGGCTATTTTTGTGTTAAAACTCTCATTTTTTTGGCTTTAATGTTTGTTAACAAATACAATGTCTCAAGCATCCCAAAAATCAAATACAAAAGTTTCTACATATGTCAATGTGGCAATTTAACTGTTTTTAGGATGTCATGCACCAATTGGAATCCAGGTCAAAAATTCTTTAACTGTGTGGTTGGAAAGGATAATGGCGGATGCTCTTTTTTTAAGTGGCTTGATGAAGACTCGCCGATGAGCAGCCCATCGACATCAAATTTTTTAGGCGCTTTCAAGTTTCATATACTCCAACGGCTTCGAGAATCCAAAGAAAATAGTGTTAGAGTACGTGCCCTACTGATTAGTGACTTTAACATAAGAGTTGACTATGGATGGAACGGGTTTTCTGACGTGTTCCAAGAAAACAGTAAAATAGGAAGTAAATAAAAAAATGACTTTTACGTGGAAAACACTCGGCTCAAAAAGGTGTAAAAAAACCATGACCTGTACCTCTACAGAATTTAACCCAACTTCACTAGATAGCTCTGATACTCAACAACGACTAATTAAAAGACTCTTGTAACCAATAATTAGGAATTATAAACTCTAATTCCTATACCTCAATAACTAGAATTATAAACTCTGATTCCTATAACTCAATAACTGGAATCATAAACTCTAATTCCTATTACTCAACAATCACCCTTGACCGTTGAACCAACTTCGAGTTATCCCAAACTTGAAGTTTACTCAGCTCAGTATTGTTCCTAAATAATCAATTTAGGAAGGCAATAAATTACAACTCAATAAGAACAATACATTTAAACTGACTCATGAACTGTAAAGCTTAATCCTGTGAAACAGGTTCATCAATTTGTTCCTTTGTACTGACAGCAATCAGTTAGAATTCTCTCGATTATGAACTTTCTTAATTTGACCGTATTTAGCCTTTTCTCTCTCTATAAGTGCGCAAGTTACTCTGAATGATACGTCTTCTATTTAAGCACAACTCTCAAAAGAGTCCTTCTTTATTTCAAACTCCTCCTTTAAAAAGAACTCTCATTGCATAGAGTTCTACTTCAAGTGAGACTTCTTCTTCAATTCTAACTCTGGTCCTCTTAGTGTTGTAGTCAAACTTTAACTCTTTAAATCAGCACATGACTATTTCCTTGAGTTTATCAGAATTAACCACTCATCTAGTCCTTCCTTGATTTTTGCATGCTTGTCTTTAATCATCGATGATTTTGCTACAAGTTTTGCTACATGAGACAGTGTGTTTATGAACCATCTTGACTGATATGTTTCATATCACTTTGTCTGTTTGTCAATCACCAAAACTGCATTGTACCCAACAAATTCCCCCTTTTTCATGATGACAAACCTCTTGTCTTTGTGCATTCAAACATCTTCACTTCTAGACACTAAAGTAAAAAACACTAGAATGAAACAAGTTAGTCAATAGGTTATAAACATTGGACAACCCTCTTATCTTCCCCCTTTTGGCATCATCAAAAAATTATTTCAATGCAATAATATACTAGCCAAAATGATTTGTTATCTTATTCATGGCCACTGGGGTTATCACCAAAACAATCAAACAAAGACTTTAACCAACATAGTAATGTATTAAAGCGAGCAAAAACACGAGTCAATTAAGCAAAGATAACCTTTCCATTTAACTACCAGAGCATGTTCCGCATTAAACCTAAGCTAGTACTGAACATAGCAAAACAACTAAGCATTAATCAAAAAGGAATACAGTATAAAAGTGAGACATGATTAAGGATATGAAGAGCGAGGGAACAAATGAGGAAGGTGGAATAGGTGATATCAACTGTTTCAATTGACGAATGGCTAAAGCATTTTCATCCCTCAATCAATCAAGGTCAAGCTTCAAAGTCAAGATCCTAGCCTTAAGGACCTCTTATTCCACTTCATGATTGTCTTGTGCAGCTTCTAGTTCAGATATTTTTTTCTAGCTAAATCATTTCTTTATTATCAATTTTTTCAAATGAGTGTTAGCCCTCCTTATTGAAACTGGTAGAGCAGCATGATTCATCTGCTCAAGAACATCCATTGTTTTTTTATAAGTCAAACTTGAACTAGGAATGAGAAGTTCCCCAAAAATAGCCAATTAGGAACTAAAAGGGAGAGCATGTCCCTATTTATTCTTCAGAAACATATGTTGCATGTGATTGATGATCAAGTTTGGCAAATTCATCATATAGAAACTAATACTTTGATTAAGAGAGAAGAAGAAATTTTTGGTGTAAGATTAAACATATTTGTGCACAACTATTTGGAGAGAATCAAAGAAAGTTTGGTCAACCAATTTGTCAGCTTTATAAGACAAGGAGAGGATAAAGTCTGGGGAATTGAATAGGTGTTCTCAACTATTTCAACTTGGACAGCCTATGCTTATGTCAGTGTAGAAGATACCCGATAAGAAACAACTCCAAAACAGTCCGCAAATCTTAAGGATCCGAGGACCTTTTTGGAGACCACTCTCGAATTCACTACAACAACAATAATACAAGAATACAAGGGTGTTTTTGACACCAAAACAATAGCAACAAAAAAACAATAATATGAGAACAATATGATAAGAACAACAACAACAAGAGGCAACAACTCACGGGTTGAAGATTACAAGATACACAAATGGTTACAGGATTACAATAAACAAAAGGGATCGATAGTTAGACCTTGGTTGATATAATCTTAAGAACCCAAGAACATGTGATACTCTTGGACCCTTACCATTACACGCAACGGTTAACCTAACTCCTACGTTGACACAAGAGTGACCTCGATCTCCCAAGCATCCAACATTTCAAAGCTTGAATCCAACACGAGTGATTCCACACTCAAGTTGATTTCCCTAGCTACTATGTTTCGGCCAAGAGGCCATTCTCTCAAGAGAGTGTGTTTCAATGTTATAACTTTCAACATTCAATAGAAACTAATGAATGAAACCCTAAAAGGTTCTATTTATAGATATTACAAAAATAGTGTGAAATGTCCATAATACCCTTCAAGGGTGAGGTGCCCATCAAATGCAAGAAGTGGGCTGATTTTGGTGTTTTTAGGCCCTCTTTTACACTTCACTTGTGCACTTTCTTGGATGGATTCATTACGCACTCATTCACGTCCATCCTCGTGGTCGTACTTGTATCATCCTCCCCTCCTTAAAAAGGATTCGACCTCGAATCCATGCCTTGCAAAATCAAAGAGAGACAAACAAGCACACTTCTTCATGGCATAAAGGTTAGGATTAGTAAAAATAAACAATAATGGTATGCACTCAAAACACTCAAAATAGCCCACACCCAAAAAGAGAAACTGAAAACCCTTTGAGTTCAAGTCTCGGCCAACAACAAATCTTGACATGCCAAGGTGGTTCATATTTGACATATAACCAAGAGTCCTTAGTGTTAAACATTATGAAGCCATCGACAAATTCACCAAGGACTTCTCTATGATAAGAACCCAAAAGAAACGCACCTAAGACGAGAGTAAATCTTACCCACTCTAAGATGGCACAGGGATCAAATGGGAAGAAAGGCCATAAACACGGGTCTAAGCAACACACCTATTTCCCGTAGTCTTTACCACAACCACATGGCCTACTCTCTACATTGGCATACATATCATCACAAGTAAAAAGAGAGCAGAGAAAGGTGTCACTTAATTCTACTTCTACTATGGTGTCCTCGTAAAAGCCACACAAAGTAGAAGAAGTATTTTCCTAATGATACAGGAAAGATAAGAGAAACAAGAAACAACTCCAAAACAGTCTGCAAATATTAAGGATCCGAGGACTTTTTTGGAGACCACTCTTGGATTCACTACAACAACAAGAATATAAGAATACAAGGGTGTTTTTGACACCAAAACAGTAGCAACAAAACAACAATAAGATGTGAACAATATGATAAGAACAATAACAACAAGAGGCAACAACTCACGGGTTGAAGATTATAAGATACACAAACGGTTACAAGATTACAATAAACAAAAGGGATAGATAGTTAGACCTTGGTTGATATAATCTTAAGAACCCAAGAACATGTGATACTCTTGGACCCTTAACACTACACGCAACGGTTAACCTAAATCCTACGTTGACACAAGAGTGACCTCGATCTCCCAAGCATCCAACATTTCGAAGCTTGAATCCAACACGAGTGATTCCACATCAAGTTGATTTCCCTAGCTACTATGTTCCGTCCAAGAGGCCATTCTCTCAAGAAAGGGTGTTTCAATGTTATAAATTTCAATATTCAATCCAAACTAATGAATGAAACCCTAAAAGGTTCTATTTATAGATATTACAAAAATAGTGTGAAATATCCATAATACCCTTCAAGGGTGAGGTGCCCATCAAGTGCAAGAAGTGGGCTGATTTTGGTGTGTTTAGGCCCTCTTTTACACTTCACTTGTGCACTTCCTTGGACGGATTCATTACGCACTCATTCACGTCCATCCTCGTGGTCATACTTGTATCAAACTTCAAAATCTAGTTCTGTTCTCCGAACATCGGGATAGGACTTCTGACGACTCTGAGTAGTCTTGAGTCATTCTCTAATGATCTTCACTTTCTCCATCGCCTGATGAACAAGATCAGGCCCATACAATTGAGTTTCACCCACTTCATACCATCCTATCGGAGACCTACATCTCCTCTCATACAAAGCCTTAAAAGGAGCCATCTTGATGCTGGCATGGTAACTATTATTGTAAGCAAATTCAACCAGTGGCAGGTGATCTACCCAACTACCTTTGAAATCAATGACGCATGCCCTCAACATATCTTCTAGGGTCTGAATGGTACGCTCAGTTTGCCCATCCATTTGAGGGTGGAAAGTTGTGCTCAAATTCACTTGTGTACCTAAACCCTTCTGAAAAAATCTCCAGAACTGAGATAAAAACTGCGTACCTCTATCGAATATAATGGACACTGGTGCCCCATGCAAGCAAACTATCTCGTTAATGTAAATCTTAGCATAACCCTCTCCCAAATAATTAGTCCTCACAGGCAAAAAGTGCACTGACTTTGTCAACCGATCTATAATCACCCATATAAAATCATACTGGTTTCAGGATCTCGAAAGTCCTGTAATAAAGTCCATGTTTATCATCTCCCACTTCCATAAAGGCAGGGCTATCTATTGGGAAGTACCACCTGGCCTCATGTGTTCTACCTTCACTTGTTGACAGTTCAAACACTTGGACGCAAAATCAGCTACATGACGTTTCATGTTATTCCACCAATACAAGGTTTTCAGATCATGGTACATCTTAGTAGAGCCTGGGTGAACGACATACCTCGAAGTGTGCGCCTCATTAAGGATTCTTTCCCATAGCCCATCAACATTCGGAACGCACAACCTACCCTGAAATCTCAGAATACCATCACCACCAATTTCAAATGACATAACCTTTTGTTGACCCACATCTTTCTTGATTTGCATCAAGATGAGATCTTCAACCTGCTTCTCCTTAACTTACGCACAAAGGGATGACTTAGCTAACTCATGAACAATTACCCCTCCATCTTCAGAATCTAAGAGTCGCACTCCCAGATTTATAAGGCGGTGAATATCCTTCATCATCTCTTTCTTTCCTTCTTCTACATGAGAAAGGCTGCCCATAGACAACCTGCTAAGGGCGTCATCTACAACATTTGCCTTGCCCGAATGGTAATGCAGACTCATATCATAGTCTTTCAAAAGATCCATCCAACGCCTCTGCCTTAGGTTCAACTCTTTCTGTGAGAAAACATACTGCAAACTCTTATGGTCAGTATAAATATCAACATGCACTCCATAGAGATAGTGTCTCCAGATTCTAAGTACAAACACCATGGCTGCTAACTCCAAGTCATGAGTGGGGTAATTGCGCTCATGCACCTTTAACTACCTAGATGCATAAGTTATCACCTTACCATGCTGCATCAATACACAACCATGTCCCACATGGGACGCATCACAATAAACCATAAAATCATCTACACCCTCGGGAAGGGTCAAAACAGGAGCAGTAGTCAGCTTGTCCTTCAACTTCTCAAAGCTATTTTCACACAAGTCAGACTACACAAACTTCATCTTTTTCTAAGTCAGTTTAGTAAGCGGAGCAGCTATGGAAGAAAAACTCTCTACGAACCTTCTGTAATAACCCGCCAAACCCAAGAAGCTCTGAATATCGATTAGAGTCGTAGGTCTGGGCCATTTTCTCACTGCTTTAACTTTCTGGGGATCCACTCTTATCCCATCACTGGACATCATATGCCCTAAGAAGGAAATAACATCTAACCAAAATTCACACTCAAGAAAATTTAGTATACAACTGATGATCCTTAAGGGTCTGAAGAATAATTCGGAGGTGATTGGCGTAATCCTCTTTACTCCTAGAATAGATCAGAATATCATCAATAAATACAATGATGAACAAGTCAAGAAACTGATGGAACACTCTATTCATAAGATCCATGAAGGCTGCAGGGGCGTTAGTCAACCCGAAAGACATGACTAGAAATTCTTAGTGACCATATCGGGTTCGGAAGGCTGTCTTGGGTATATCTAACTCCCTAACTTTCAACTGATGATAACCCGAATGAAGGTCTATTTTTGAAAAACACTTGGCACCCTGAAGCTGGTCAAAAAGGTCATCAATCCTATGAAGAGGATATTTATTTTTAATTATGACCTTATTCAACTAGCGGTAGTCTATGCACATACGAAGGGACCCATCCTTCTTTCGCACGAAGAGCACGGGTGCACCCCATGGGGAAACACTAGGACGAATAAAACCTTTGTCTAGGAGGTCTGCAAGCTGTTCCTTTAACTCCTTTAGTTCCACGGAAGCCATTCTATATGACGGAATAGAAATAGGATGAGTGTCTGGCAACACATCAATGCCAAAATCTATCTCCCTATCAGGGGGTATCCCTGGGAGATCTTTGAGAAAGACTTCTGGGAATTCATTCACTACAAGGATTGACTGCAGAGAAAGATTTTCAATTTTTGAGTCTTTTACTCGAATTAGATGGTACATACAACCTTTGAAGATAAGTTTTGGGGCTCTAAGATAAGAGATAAAGTGACCTCTAGGTTCTACCAAACTCCCTACCCATACAATTGGTGTCTCATACGGGAAAGAAAAAGTGACCTTTCAGGTCCTGCAATTGAGTGTGGCATAGCACGAATGGAGCCAGTCCATCCCAAGGATGGCATCAAAATCTATCATATCAAGTTCTATAAGGTCTGCCATAGTTTCCCTACTATGAATCTACACGACACAATTTCTATACACCCTTCTAGAAACAATTGAATCACCTACAAGAGTAGAAACAGAGAAGGGTTCTACAATAACTTCGGGCTCAAACCCGAAACCAACAGCCATATAAGATAAAGTAGACTCGAGATCAAGAAATACATAAACATCATGAGAAAAGATTCGTAACATACCGGTGACAACATCTAGTAAAGCTTCCGCCTCCTGGCGGTTAGTAAAAGAATATAACCGGTTGCGACCGCTCCCGGCAGCTGAAGGGGCACCCTTAGGAAGAGGAGCTGGGGAGGCGGCTTGGGACTTCGCCCCCCCCCCCCCCCCCCGCATTTCCTTCAACAAAAGGATAATCTCTCTGAAGGTGACCCACTTTGCCATGAGTATAGTAGTTTCTCCCCTCAAAACAGCGCTTCCCTAGATGATTCCTTCCGCAAACCTCGCACCACGGATAAGTACAATGCTGCTGGGCCACACTGCCCTGAGACTGTGTATCTAGAGCTTTGGACCCATGAGGAGTCTAAAAACTCTAAGTTTGTCTGTCTGTCGGTAGTCTGGGTGCTGGGGCGCTGGCTGCTGACTGTGCATTATTCTAAAACTTCTTCTTCTTTGACCACTTATTACCCCAGTTACCACTTTGCAGCTGACTCTGGTGTTGGTCTGCAGATCTAGCTCTCTTAGCCTATTTGTCTTTCTCTCTAGATTCAGCAATACTTTTCTTCTTCTCTTTCACCTTTTGCATATGAACGGTCAGTCGAGCAAAGTCTAATTCCTTATTCAACATAGCCCCTGGCACTCAAGTACCAGGTTATCAGCAAGGCCAGATGCAAATTTCCTCATCCGGGCTCTCATATTACTAGTCAACTCTAGTGCATAGCGGGCTAGTTTATTAAACTTCAAAGTATACTCCTGGACACTCATACTGCCCTGCTTCAGATTCGTAAACTCTTTCGCTTTGGCCTCCCTCAACTCCAGAGGAAAGAATCGATTAAGGAAAGTTTCAACAAATTCGCCCCAAACTATGGGCTCAGCACTCTCACCTTTTGTATCTTCCCAGTCAGCATACCACTGATTCGCAACGTCCTTGAGCTGATAGGTTGCTAGTTCCACCCCTTCAACCTCATCCATATGCATTACCTTAAAGATCTTTTCCATCTCCTACACGAACTCCTGTGGATCTTCCTCCACCTTAATGCCAATGAACTTAGGTGGGTTCATCTTCATGAAATGTCCGACCCTAGTAGCCTCAAACGTAACAGATGCAAACCCAACATCTTTCGATCGTTGAGCCTGGTTAGCTACCAACTGTGTCAACATATGAATAGAACGTCTGAATTCTACATTTGAAATATCTGCCTGAGCAGTTGGGGGATGGTTGACATTAGTCCACGGAGCCCAAGGCGGACTGGTCGGGACTCCCAGAATAGGGACAAGTTTTGGAGTGTGAGATCTGTTATGGGTCCGTATCCCATGGGTGGAACGGACCTTATCTGCCTAAGCATTCTGATCGATGATACGACGCGAGGCATAACTGTGTTTCTGAAATACAAGTGATCATTGATTAGGGAACAATTCAGACTCTGAAGCACGAATTAAATCACAAAGAAGGTAAACATTTCCTAAATGCCTAGCAGCCTCTTTCTTATAAGTGTGGTGTGCTACACACCTATAAACAAGACTCTACCCAACGCAATTTTGCAGACACCCTGGGACCATGAACCGTGCTCTGATATAAAGTTTGTCACGACCCAAACCAAGCTTGGTCGTGATGAGCATTTCAAACCATGGAGGCCCGAAACACCCCTATCTGTCTGGTAATCATGCACCTAAATCATATAATCAAATTAATGTGGAAGAAACACAATAATTCAGAAACATAGTCATAAATATGAAAAGAAACAATAACGGGGAAATAAAGTTCCCCCAACATCAATCAACCTCTAAACAACTGTCTGCAAAAATCTCTAACAAATAACTGAGTCAAGTAACTGTATATAAACTGGGACAAGGCCCCTAGTAGACCCCAAAACTAAATATAAGATAAAAGGACTGCAGGACATAAGACCTTCCAAAATATAGAAGGCTCACCACTTGTCTCTGTAACTCTATCTGAATGATCTACTGATTCTCTTGACCCCTAGACTAGGCCTCTAAACCTGAGAGGTTGGAGAGGGGAGGGGGTCAGCACAAAAGTACTGGCATGCAGAGATATCAAAACAAAACATAATATTTTTACAAAATATAGTTGAGAGCCATTATAAAGCAATTTCATATCAAATTATTTGAAAACACATAGGCATAATGCAATAGTTTCTCAACAACAATGAAATGCAACTGAGCTAGGTGGAATACCCTACATAATTTACACCAACTGTCAAACCTCGGTTGCCGTCGAGATTAGAGTATAAGTAAGGGAGAGACACACAAGACCACGAAGCATGGTGTCTCAACCCAATGGTAGTTCCCAAGATCACTTAGCCCGTGCTCCTACCTATAGTCCCAATTTGGGAATGACATAAAGTCAAGTGCACAAAATCACTAAGCCTGGTACCAAATTCCTATGTCGGCAAACACGGTTTCCAGCGATGAGCCCTTACACTCAAATGCCTTCTTCGGGCATCCACTTATCTCATGTAAAATCAATATATTCAAACTTCATTTAATTCAACCATGTATCATATTCTGTAGGGTATCGTCATACCCGAATTGAAAGTCATCAATATCACATCCACATATGCATAATCATGTAAAAACCAAGGTGCTTCATCATTTATAAGTGGTGAACAATAATTATTTCAATTTCACGCTCTCTTTTGTTGGTCACAATATGATATGGGGTATCAAGACATTTTCATGGGAATTTGAAAGCAATTTATCATTCATATTTATTAAACATCCATGGAAAATCTCAAATCACATATGCATGGTTTCAACCATTGAAGTATATAGGCAAACAATTCCCATGCCATAAATAAAAATGACTTAGAAATCATATTGAAAGCAAGTTATTAGCATTTCATTGAAAACCCCCATTTAAAAGCATGCATGTTCATAAAAAACTACACCCATGAGATTTTAGGATAACTCCACGTACCTCGATTACTACTAATATTAGATGCTTCTCGAAGCCTACGTTGAGAGGATTCCAAATATGCAATTAGTTCCTAAAACCCCCGGTTGAATCTCGAGTTGCTTGGGTTTTTATTTTGAAACCCTAAGGAGAATCCTTAAGCACTTTTGATGAATGAAGGTGTATTTTGGGGTCCTTGGAACTGAATTTTGTGTTTTAGGGCTAAGGGTGGAAAAGGACCATTTTGCCCCAAAAATGGAGTGTTTAAGTCACTTTAATTCTTTATATAGGCGCCGCCCATTCTATCGCCTATGTTTACATAGGCGCCGCCTAGGCTATCGCCTATGCTTTCCAGTGGCCATGGGCAATTGGTTAGGCGATGCATATTACTTTGAAAGGCCATAACTTCTTGCTCGGGTGTCGAATTTTAGAAAAATTGGTATCGTTGGAAAGATAAATGAAAGACCTATTATTTGACACATAGTAGGCTCCCTAATTTGACATATACAGAGAGTTATGGTTGATGGAAGCTAACACAATTTACAACGTCCACTAAAACTTAGTCGATCAAAATAGTTTCAACTCGTCCTTGAGTTGAAGGACCTCTATGGTCTAAATTCAAGTTTGAATAGATTCACATGATACACAAATAATTAACATGCCATATTGGCATAGGATTTTATGACTTCGAGATTTATCAATACATTGGAATCATGGTCTATAGTGTAGACCGAAATGCGGGGCATTACACTTCTTTTGTTTTCTCCTCATTTTCTTCTTCTGATTCAGCTATCATCTCCTCATCTTTTTATTTTTCTTTTTCTTCTTCTTCTTCTTCTTCTTCTTCTTCTTCTTCTTCTTCTTCTTCTTCTTTTTCTTCTTCTTTTGCATCTTCTTTATTTGTTGCATTGTCCTCTTTTATTTCTTCTTCTTTCTTCTCTTCTTCATCTTTTTCATCTGCTGCAGCAATGTCCATCACTGTGACTGCAAGTTCTTCGAGGTTTACTTGATGCCAACTATGAGGGAGACTGTCGAGGTGCACTGTATTATTTTGAAAGGATTACAAAATATATGCAAGAAAACTAAATTAGAAGAACAAAAAATAAATTAATTTACCCTCTCTTATTCTTCTCGATTCTCCTCAGCCTCTCATCTCTAACAAAAGAAGCAATATCCAGTAGAATTTTCTCAAGCAAAGCAAGGCGCCCGCGCAGGTCATCGTTATTAGAAGTGTTTGGTGAAGTTTTGAGTCCACCAAGTTTTGAGTCCACTTGAACTAGCTTGATCACAAGCGTGTGGTGGACTTGGAACATAATGGTGGCCACCCAAATCTTCATCTTCGTTCGCGACCTCCACTGATGAAGTCAGGACAGTCACATCTTTTAACTGCGCCTTTAACACATTGATAGACATATTCTTAACTTCTTTCATGTATGGCTTAAATATTTTTATGTATCTCTGCTCCATCTCATGGACAGTAAGGGTAAGGTACGGGTGCACAATCTACAAAAAAATAAAAATAAATTACATGACATTTGCTAATATAACAATATTAGTATCATATCATAATAAGTATAATTCTACCTTTGTGCTATTTTCTTTGTACTTAAATAGGTCACCTTCCATTATGTTGTCACACTTTGACGTGTGCCATCGAAGAAGATGGGGAATGGGCATAGGAGAATCCAACGACTTACCGGCATACCTTTTCAGATGAGGAAAGGCCTCATATATCCAAACTGGCAATCAATAGAATCACAAGTAAGTCTACACTGTCTATGTATTATTGCAAAAATATGTAGGAGTCTATAATAAATCAATAAGATGGTAGATTATAATTACCAAAAATGCCCAGAAAAGGCTAAATAACGCGTACGATGCATTATTCTTCTTGACAAAAGCTTTTTTCTACTTGGTCAGATCAATCTTCTTTTTTTGATAGCTCAAGGTCAGCTCAAAGGACTCTTTTCCCCATGGATACCCCCCGAAGAATTCTAAATCAGCCGCCATCTTGATGTGGTCTGAATCTACCTTCTTTGACGAGTCCTTCGCCAGTAGTATCGCGTGCACAAATCAAACCAAAGCACACTTCAAATTTATTGATTATTCAGCCTATTACCTTTCATTAGGCTAATCAACTTTGCAACAGTAATGCTCTAGTTCTTCGTCACCTTAAAATGAAATTCATTCTTGCTCTCACAAAAATCTTTGCAGGAAAAGAGCCAAGACCATCCATCTAGGTTGTTAGGCCGTATGACTCAATAGAGATATCTCTCGCACAAATTGGAAAGGATAGGGGATCCTCCTCCCCATCTCCGCTATCTCTCCTATCCACACTTTCCTCGCTAATACTTTCACTTTCTTCTTCGCTTTCCCCCTTACTTTTACCTTCATTATCCTCAGCATCCTCACTCTCGTGTGCACTACTTTTGTCATAATTAGAAATATCGGTAAAAAGATTTTTGATTTGGTTTTCGACTCTGATTCATCGACTATGGGTTTTTTTCTCTTGAAAGTTTTCAATACTTCTTCGGCTTTTTGCTTCCTATTGGTAGAATCAATGGAAGCAGGCCTTTTAACTACTTTATGAACTTTTCTCACCATCTATGATCTATAGCAAAAAACGAATCTGTAGTGGTCGATTTATCGACCACTGATCTATTAATAAAAACGAACAAATGCAGCAAATATAAATCTGTAGTGGTCGATCTATCGACCACTGGTCTATTAAGAAAAATGAAAAAACGCCTCACATCAAACATGCAAATAAAGTTCCAACTTCACCAGATATTGGCAGTGCAATTCACAACAATAAGAACACCATTAAAATGAGTCCAATTTAGTATAAAAAATTTAAAATTAATACGCAATATAAATACAAAAATTTAAAAAACTTCTACTTATTATCCTAAGCAAAACACGATTAAACATGTCAAATCGACAATGTTAACTAAAAGTACTAAAATTTTGACTAATTCAACGAAGAATAGTGCAATTTTTGTCAAAAACGAAGAACCCCAACACATAACGTCATAAAAGAAATAACTAAAATTGATCTAAAATTGATCGGAGAAGAAAATTAGACATACCTGAGCAAGAGAAACTAAAAAAATTCGCCTGAGGAAGCAAGAATCGAGTAAATTTTTTTTCCAGAAAAATAGAAACCAAAATCAGGAGAAGGAAGGTTTTGAAGAGAGATAAATGTAGTTGAAAATATTAAATGATTTTAATAAATGTTTTGAAAATGAATAAATATAAAAAGGGACCATGTTGTATTTTTTAAAAAGTTGTATTTTTTCCTTAAGTTTTAAAAATGTTAAAAGAACCCATGACCCCATAACCCTGGCCCACTTTTCACCTATTTCAAGACATAATCCTAAAATATAAATCAAAAAGAAATTTGGTGTCGAACCGTCAAAATAAGTTTTGAAAGTCAATAGTTAGCAAAATTGTCTCAAAAAAATATGATTTTAAAGGCATGAGAGGGTGCCTTAATTAGTTTAACTTGATGAGGCATATTGCCTTTGAATTTGTACTCGATTTCTGTTGATTCAATTTATGAAGCTGTAAGATTAATTTTTATGCTAATTTAAAAGTGAAAATTATGAATTTTATTTTATTTATGGATTAGTAGTTCCAATTTCT
>NW_025855029.1:0-1653 GCF_002878395.1 Capsicum annuum
TCTGAAAGGAGGTTTGCTACTATGTCGTTGCCGTGGCCATTTGGGATGTTTGGATCAGCTTCATCTTCTAGCCAGGGAGAAAGATCAGGTTCTTGTTGACAATGGTACAGGGAGTCAAATTAGGTATGTATATACAAAACTTTGATCTTATTGAATATGTTGTGTTTGTTTAGTTCATTTGAGTTAAATTTATATACTTGAATTGCTGATCAAAATGGACAAGGATAGAAGGTTAATAGGTAGTCGTGTGTTGTTTTGCCATCCATTCATATTAGTAGTCCTACAACAACAATAATAACAAACCCAGTGCATTCCCACATAGAGGGGTCTGGGGAGGGTAAGACGTACGCAGTCCATACCACTACCTCCGATGAGGTAGAGAGGCTATTTTTGATAGACCCCCAGTTCACGACATGAGATACTAATTAAATCTAAAATAAAGCATGGGAAAAGATAAGAAGACATAACTAATCCACCCACAAAGGATAATAAACAAAGAATAGTAAAAAAATACGTAATAAGGCATGCAATAATGTGGCATAACAAGAAAAGTACACCCACCCAGTATTTCCCTACCCCAACGACCTAAACTATCACTAACCTTCTATCCTAATTCGTGTCCTCCAGATCTTTCTATCTAGGGTCATTTCCTCAGTGAGCTACAACTGCTCCATGTCCTGCCTAATCACCTCTTTCCAGTATTTCTTCGGCCTACCCCTACCCCGCCTGAATCCATCCAATACTAGCCGCTCACACCTACGAACCAGGGTATCTGTGCCCCTCCTTATCACGTGCCCGAACCATCTCAATCGAACTTCCTGAATCTTATCCTATACCGAAGCCACTCCAACTTTTTCTCGAATGGTCTCATTCCGAACTCTATTACCCCTAGTAAGCCCACACATCCAATGCAACATCCGCATTTTTTCCACCTTCAATTTTTGGATGTGAGAGTTTTTGACTGGCCAACACTTCGCTTCATACACCATGGCCGGACGAACTGCCACCCTGTAGAATTTGCGTTTAAGCTTGGGCAGCACCTTCCTATCACACAACACCCCTGAGGCGAGCTTCCACTTCATCCATCCCGCCCTAATACGGTGGGAGACATCCTCGTCAATCTCACCATTTCCCTGAATCATGGACCCGAGATACTTGAAACTACCCCTCTTGCACACTGCCTAGGAATCTAACCTTACTACCACGTCATCCTCCTGCCGCAAGCCATTAAACTTGCATTCCAAATACTCTGTCTTGGTCCTAGCATGCTTGAATTGCTGATCAAAATGGACTAGGATAGAAGGTTAATAGGTAGTCGTGTGTTGTTTTGCTGTCCATTCATATTAGTAGTCCTAGTATTGCTCCTTTTGTTTCTTGTCCTTCAATTTCTATTACTATACGTTGTTTCTTGTACTCTGATTATTGTATTGTTTTATTGAAGTAGCGCATTGTTGTTATTTGCTGATCAAAATAGAAGTTTATCGACTTGACTTTAGGTGTTGATTTAATTCCCAAAGAGCTATTTTTTAGGTGTTGATATTATAATTCCCAAAGGACTGGTTTTTAGGTGTTGATATAATTCCTTAGGACTGGTTTTTAGGTGTTGATATAATTCTTAGTTGTTGTGTGAATCAAAAATATGTAAAGTACTAT
>NW_025855030.1:0-2377 GCF_002878395.1 Capsicum annuum
GGAGAGCCCATAAACCTTTAGGTTCGCGATGGGGGCCATACCACGAACCCCCTCTATTTTCACCGATATTGCTCTATTTTTAATATATTTTTGAGGGCATTAGGGTCTTTTTACACACATCAATCATTCCCAATTCTTTATGTACATGTATAGGGCCTTAAAAATGACTTTACATCTTAGAACCTTTCTATCATTGTTCAAATAGCAAAAGAGGAGAAAACCACCAAGGGTTTGAGAATTCTAAGCTCTAAGAGTCAGTTTACACTATGTTATCTCCATTACAAGGTATACAGAAATATCCTAACGTTTATGGACTTGAAAAGTATGTTTTACAATCTTTAAATTGTATTTATATGTATATGGTATGGGTTTTGAAATTGTTTGAAGAGCATGCATTATAAACCCCTTTTTGTAATAAAATTATGTATTTACTATGAGGTCTTTTTCAAATTTGAAATTTTGATTATGTGTATTTATTATGAGTTTTGAAGTTGTAATGCTTCGAGTTTGTACCCCGGATTCCACACGGTGCTTACGATCCCAAAGGACCATAAGCTAACCCAGGACTGATACCTTCTGCAATCACCGAATAATAACACTGGAATAATGTAGAAATTAGGCTAAAATTGCCATAAGGTTCATAGCTAAATCAAGTACTCATAAATAAATACTGAAAAATTAATCATCTGTCTGAAATAGTCTAGTCTGAAAGCCTCTAACTATCTGAAGGTGGAGTTGATGGGACAAGCCCCCAACTAACCCCGACTACTGAAAATATAATGAAATAACAACTCTGTCCTTGAACCATGAGGACTCACCAATAAGTTTGTTGCTGATAAGCTGGGCTTCTAAGTACGATCATGAGCCCGTGCATCTGAACCTATGATATAAGACATCATAGTGTAAAAGAAAGGTATATGTCAGTACTTTGAATGTACCGGTATACTAAGTGAGGTAAGGCTGAATGCATAGGTTCATATGCATAAATAATACTGGCTGAGTAACATAAATATAACTGAATGTGAGTATATGTATATATGAAACTAATGTAAATACTGATTATGCAATACTATGCACATAACTATGTATACTATAACTGAGATCATATTAACGCTGGGTACTAAATTCTGATAACTGAATTACTAATATCTGAGTTCACTAATAATTATATTACTGTTAGTCGGGTGACTATTTCTGACAGTCCTGATTCTATAGAACTGACCTGAGTTCTATACTGAGCTGGGTGATTGTTTCTGATAGTCTTGGTACTGTAGAACTGAACTGAGTTCTATACTGAGACTAAAACTGAAACTGTGGGAGGTAATTATCTAACCAATATGCCCCTCTCTGAACTGATTGGGGTCCAACCTGTAACCCTAGTTGGAAGGGTGTCAGTACCGTGCCACAGGTAAAAGACAAGTGGCTGAGTCACCCTCATCTTATAGGTGCTCTGAATGAGAACGTTGGTACCCTCAACTGGTAGGTAAGACACCTCATCAATCCTTAACTGGTAGGTTGATGTCTCAACCTACACTGGCTGCGTGGTTCTGGAACGCAAGGACTGTTTCTAAGGATTTCACCTTCTACTGGTAGGTGAGTCTTTATCTTTGGGTTCACTCGATGCTGAATCCTACTCCCAACTGAATAGACACTGAACTGATTTCTAAACTGTACTAGGCTGGACTAAACTATTACTGATTATGCTAACTAACTGAACTGAACTGAGTTCACTGAGTTCTATTAACTGACTGAATACATTGAGTTCTGTAACTGACTGAGTACTACTGTACGTGAAATTACTGAGACTATTATATAGCTACTGAAATTCTAAGTAAACAGCTATATTTTGGGTATTGAATACCCCCAAGACTCGATAGCATTGAAAGTAAAACATAGCACAATATTAAAATCATAATAACTAGCCACTTTGTCACAATTCATCCATTAAGGCATTTTATCAAACATACATGGTATAAACTTTTATACATGCTAACATGTTATGATTTCTTTATTCAACCCACATGAACATTTTATCAAACACTTAGGGAGCATAATTCATGCATATAATGATAATAAACATGTAAGCAACATGATTACAATCCAAACTCACAATTTCAAGGGACTTTTAACATAAATCCACATGATTATACATAGGTTAATTACATCACATGCATCTTGTCATAAAACATAGATTAGAAACCCAAATAACATCATAATCACGAATACAATCAAATTTAACATGAAATTCATGAAAGCAATTATCTTGTAGTTTAAAAGAGGTTCTTGAACTCCAAGGGTGGAAGAGAACCCTTGGATGAACGCCTAACATACCTTGATTTTAATTTCGTAGAGGTTGGGGTGAGTTCTTGAGACTTGA
>NW_025855031.1:0-7567 GCF_002878395.1 Capsicum annuum
GGTGCTTTAAAGATTGTACTTCATGAAATCTCCAACTTACTATATTATGGATTGTTGATATTGGTCATGTATTCAAGAAATTCATGATCTTTCAGTTTCTTCCCAATGAATTCGAGGGGTACTTGTACCCAAAAATTTAGCTATGTGCCTAGAATCGGTGTAATGTTTTCAAGATACTCTAAGTCAAGCCATAATCCATAGAATTCAGTCAGTCTCATGACTCAGGAAAACTTAGTAATCTCAGTAGTATTTTATCAGTCAACAGAACTCAGCTAATTTAGTTTAATCTAGTTTAGTTAATCATGTTTAGTGTCTTTTCAAATGAGAGTAGGAATTAGCATCGAGTGAACCCAAGGATGGGAACACACACTGTTAGATGAGGGTGTGATTCTTAGAAGTTATCCTTGCATTTCAGAACTATGTACCCAACATAGGTTGAAACATTAACACTGTCAGATAAGGGTTGATGAGGTGGATAAGAAATATCATATGAGGGCCCCACCATTCACTTTTGGGGACACTGTCAAATGAGGGTTTCCCACAGCTTATCCTTACTAGTGGTGCAGTATTGGCTCCCTTCCAATTGGGGTTACAGATTGGAACCACCTCTTCTATATTGCTTTATTTAGGGCATGTTGGTTAGATTACTCCTTCTCACAATTTCATTACAGAATCAGGACTGTCTGATACAATCATTCAGTCTTAGTAATATAACTCAGATAGTTCTATAGGATTCAGGACTGTCAGATACAGTAAACTTAGAATAGTAAGAAACTTAGCTAGTTCTGTCAGAAACTAGACTGTCAGATACAGTTGCTTAGTATTAGTTATTTCAATTACGCAGTTATCAGTATCTCATGTTATTCGTACTCAGATTCAGTAATCATGTTATCATGAACTCAATTACAATTATTATGAATTCATCCATGTGAACTCTTTTCTTTCATCTTACCTTATATGCATACTAGTATATTCAAACTTACTGACATATTTGTGCTATGGTGTTTTATACCATTGGTTCAGAAACATAAGCTCCAGAGCATCAGTAGCATTCCAGTCTCTGCAGTCAGAGTTAACAGTGAGTCCTCATCCTTTGAGGACATGACCATTACTTTATTATCTCATTAATTAATTTATTTTAGTAGTTGGAGTTAGTCAGGGACATGTCTCATCAACTCCTTATTCAAACAGTTCAGTCATTTAGAGGCTTTTCAGACTAGCATGTTTAGATAGTTATTTTAGTTATATTGGGTATTTCATACCCCCCTCTAAATGTTATGTTTTATTAGTTATGTTATAGTTTTGAACCTTATGGCCTTTCAATCTTTATTTCTGTATTTATATAGTATATTATGCTATGTATAGGTACATATATTAGTCATAGGTTAGCTTATGGTCCTTCAGAGTCATGAGCACCGTGTGACATTTTGGGTGCCAGACTCGGGGCATTACAAACTTGGTATCAGAGCCTAAGGTTCAATAGTATCCTAGGAAGTCTGAAAGCCATATCTAGTAGAGTCTTGTACATGGGTGTGTTGCGCGCCACATGTATGTGCATGAGGCTATAAGACGTTTTAGGAATAGTTTCCCTTCTTTCAGTATTTATCTTATGCTAGTGAGCATAATCTCAAGTCAATCTCCCAGTCTAATCCATTTCTCCCTTTCTTCTACAAAACAGGCCTCCTAAAATTAGAAATGGGAATCATCCATCCCCTCAGCCCGAAGATCCTTTGGGTGAACACGTCTTTCATGCAGAGTTCATAGCTATATTCACTAATCTTGCTTAGTTAGTTGTTGCTAAGTATGAATGAATAGCTGCTGTTCTGGCCAAACTAGTGGCCAATTCAATTGCAGCCAAGATTTAGGACTTCACTTGAACAAATCCTCCATTCTTTCTTTGGTTTAATTCAGATGAGGACCCTCAGGAATTGATTAATCAAGTTCAAAAGGTTACTGACATTATGAGGCTTACACCCAGTGATAGTCCTGAGCTAGCTGCATATCGGTTGTAGGATGTTGCTCATACTTGGTTTAAATAGTAGAAGTCAAAAAGGCCAGATGATGCAGGGCCTATTGAGTAGGAGGAGTTTGTCACTGTATTCTTAGATAGATTCATTCCCCTAGAGATGAGAGAAGCTAAGGTGTTGGAATTTTTCAACCTTAGGTAGGGAAATATGATGGTGAAAGAGTATTCTCTTAAGTTTACTCAATTAGCTAGATATGCCACTTATGTGGTTGTAGACAGCAGGTCTAAGAAGAGTAAGTTTGTCTCTAGGGTAAATGATAGTGTGGTCAATGAGTGTAGGTTTATGATGTTGAATAGTGATATAAACATAGACAAGCTTATGAATCATGCTCAGTAGATAGAGGAGCAAAATATTAATATGAGGGAGAAGCAGAATAAGAGAGCAAAGATAGGTAGTTTTAACATTGCTCAGCCCAAATCAGGAGGAGGATACCATTCTCAGTTTTGTCCTAAGTCATTAGTTCCAGCTTCTTCTTCATATAGTGCTCCAGCTCCTAAGTTTAGGGATGGTAATAGAGATAGAGCTCCAGGTTCTAAGTCTCAGGGCAGTGTTAGTAACGCCCGAACTAATCCCCTTTGTCAGACTTATAGTAAGAACCACAAGGGTGCTTGTAGAGTTGGTAGCGATGTCTATTTTGGATGTGGCAAGCCAGGGTATAGAGTTAGAGACTGTTCTCAGCCAGGTCCTCAGGGTCAGCAGAACCATTTCTCAGCTCAGTCCTATCGCCCAAACCAGTAGGGTGCCACCTTTAGCGCTACTAGTAGGCAACGCCTAAATGGACTTTATGCTCTCCAGTCCAGGAAAGATTAGGAAAATTCTCCTGATATGGTTACTTGTATAATACAGATCTTTCATGTGCATGTTTACACTTTGCTAGATCTAGGAGCTTCTTTGTCTTTTGTTACTCCCTATATAGCAGGCAATTTCGAAACTAGTCCTAAAATTCTAGCAGAACCCTTTTCAGTATCTACCTGGGGGTAAAACTATCATAGCCCAGCAGGTATACAAAAACTGCCCGGTTATGTTATTTCAAAAAGTTACCTTAGTAGACTTAGTTGAATTGGAGATGACTGATTTTGATGTCATTTTCGGCATGGATTGGCTTTATTCCTGCTATTCCATAGGTGACTGTAGAAACAGAATAGTTCAGTTTTAGTTTCTGAATGAACTTGTCCTAGAGTAGAGAGGTAGTGCTTTAGCATTCAGAGGTCAGATTATTTCTTACCTTCGGGCATGAAAAATAATATCTAAAGGATATGTCTGTCATCTTGTTCGAGTTTAGGACACTAGTTCTGAAACTCCCAGTCTTGAATCAGTCTAAGTTGTAAATGAATATTCAGATGTCTTTCCTAAAGATCTTCCACGAATTCCTCCCAAAATGGAACTAGACGTCGACATTAATCTTTTTTTAGATACTCAACCTATATCTATTCTGCCATACATAATGACACCAGCAGAACTCAGAGAATTTAAAGAGCAGTTGAAGGATCTCTTAGATAAAGGATTCATCAGACCTAGTGTGTCCCTATGGGGCGCACTAGTCTTATTCGTGTGCAAGAAAGATAGTTCTCTTAGAATATCCATTGATTTCCATCAGCTTAATAAAGTCACGGTCAAGAACAAGTATCCTCTTCCTAGAATCGATGAGTTGTTTGACAACTTCAGGGTGCTAGCTATTTTTGTAAGATAAACCTCAAATCAGGCTATCATCAGCTCAGAGTCAGAGAATATGACATTTTTTAAAATAGCCTTTCATACTTGGTATGGTCACTTCAAATTCTTAGTTATGCCCTTTGGTCTTACCAATGCCCCAACAACTTTTATGGACTTAATGAACTGAGTTTTCAAGTAGTACTTGGACATGTTCATTATAGTTTTCATAGATGACATCCTTGTTTATTCTCCCAGTGAGCATGATCATGCAGACCATCTCAAAACTATACTTTAGACATGCAGAGATCATCAGTTGTTTGAAAAATTCAGTAAGTTAAAATTTTGGCTAAGGTCAGTAGCATTCTTTGGTCATATCATTTTTGGTGATGGCAGTAGGGTTGATCCTCAAAAGACCAAAGCGGTAAAAAACTGGCCCAGATCTGTCTCTCTATCAGGTATCAGGAGTTTCTTGGGTTTGGCTGGCTATTACAGATGATTTTTTAAGAGATTTTCTTCCATTGCATCCCCTCTATCTAGATTGACTTAGAAAAAAGTCAGGTTTCAGTGGTCAGATACTTGCGAGAAGAGTTTTCAGGAGTTGAAGACTCGACTTACCTCAGCTCTAGTCTTAGCTTTTCTAGATGGTCTAGATGGGTTTGTGGTGTATTATGATCGTCCAGAGTAGGTTTGGGTTGTGTCCTTATGCAGCATGTTAAGGTCATAGCCTATGCCTCCAGGCAACTTAAACCCCATGAGAAGAATTATCTGACTCATGATCATGAGTTAGCAGCCATATTATTTGCCTTAAATATTTGGAGGCATATCTATATGGAGTTCATGTAGATGTGTTCACATATCATAAGAGCCTTCAGTATGTCTTTTCTCAGAAAGATCTCAATCTTCATTAGAGAAGGTGGTTAGAGCTTTTGAAAGATTTTGACATGAGTATCCTTTATCATCCAGGCAAGGCCAACGTCGTGGCCGACACTCTCAGTAGACTGTCTATGGGTAGTGTTGCTCATGTTGAGGATAGTAAGAAGAAGTTAGCTTAAGAAATCCATCAGCATGCCAGCCTAGACATTCACTTATTTGATTCAGAGGAGGGTGACATATAGGTTCAAAGTAGTTTAAAATTATCTCTAGTTTTAGAAGTGAAAGAAAAGCAAGATAGAGATCCCAGCCTTTTCAAGTTAAAAGAGTCAGTCAAGGAGCAGAAAGTAGAGGTTTTCTCCCAAGGTGGAGATTGTGTATTATGTTGTCAGAGTCACCTGTGTGTTCCAGGTGTAGATGATTTAAGGCAGCGGTGCATACTACTCTATTCATCCAGGGGCCACATCTTACAGGAAATCTATTGGTGAAGTGGGATGAAGAGAGATATTGCAGAATATATTGGTATGTGCTCTACATGTCAGCAAGTTAAAATAGAGCATCAGAAGCCTAGTGGATCCATGCAGGAGTTTAGTATTGCTTCTTGGAAGTGGAAAGAAGTGAACATAGACTTCGTGATGGGTTTGCCTCGTACTCATCGCCAGCATGATTCAGTTTGGGTTAATATATACAGAATGACCAAGTCAGCTCATTTTCTTCTGGTCCATACCTCTTATTAAACCGAGGATTACGCCAAAATCTACATCAGAGAGTTGGTTAGATTACATGGTGTTTCATTATCTATTATCTCAAACAGAGGTACCAAGTTCACTTCTCATTTCTAGAAAGCGTTCCAAAAGGGTCTTGGTACCCAAGTTCATCTCAGTACAACCTTTCATCCTCAGACAGATGGTCGACCAGAAAGGACTATTCAAATTTTAGAAGATATGCTAAGGGCGTGTATAATCAATTTCAAAGGTAGTTTGGATGACCACTTGCCTTTGGGTGAGTTTGCATAGAACAACAACTATTATTTTAGTATTTGGATGGCTCTATTCGAAGATCTCTATGGTAGGAGGTGCAGATCGCTAATCGGTTGATTCAAAGTTAGTGAAGCCTAAGTCATATGGCTTGAGTTAGTATTCGATGCATTAGAGAATGTCCAGTTGATCAGAGAAAAACTCTGGGCTGCTCAGAGCCAACAAAAGTCTTATGCAGATATGCATAGAAAGGATCTTGAGTTCAAGATTGGTGACTATGTGTACTTGAAAATCTCTCCCAAAAAGGGAGTGAATCGGTTCGGCATGAAGGGAAAGCTCAGTCCCCGATATGTCGGTCCCTTCAAGATTCTCAGTCATTTCGGCAAGGTAACTAATGAGTACGAGTTACCTTCAGATCTGGCATCAGTTTATCCATTCTTCCATGTCTCTTTGTTCAAGAAGTGTATAGGTGACCCAGCAGCCGTAGTCCCTATTCAGAGCATAGATGTTCAAAACAACCTCCTTTATGAAGAGATTCCAGTTGAAGTCCTAAAATATCAGACTCGTAGACTGAGGAACAATGAAGTCCTTCTAGTCAAAGTTCTTTGGCGAAACTAGTTTGTTGAGTGAGCTACTTGGGAAGCCGAAGTAGACATGTGGACCAAGTATCCTCACCTCTTCTCTGCAAACTTAGATCTAGCTCAAGCTAATAGTTCACCTTAAGTCTTTCAGTTTCATGTTTAGATTTTAGTTACAAGCTTGGTATCCATTTCATGTATAGAATTCCATTATAAACTTGGTATTAAATTCCATTGCATATTCAGTCATATATTCACGCACCAGTTCAGTTATATAATTATGCATCAGATATGCATTCTCAATGTGAGAAACTTAGTTCCTCAAAATACTCAGTCATGCATTCATGAATCTGTTACACAAGCATCAGATATGCGTAGTTAGTATGATATATTCATTTATCAATTGTATCTTTTATGAAATCATGTTCTAGTCATTCATGTTCATTATGTACATTAGTTTATCTTCTCCCTTCTTGCTCATTCTCATTCGAGGACGAATGTTCTCAAGTGGGAGATATTATAATACCCCGTACTTCAACCTAGCTTAAAATTATCCCGACTATGTTAGAAACTTACTTTGAAAGATGAATCCACTTTTATATACATAAAATTTTTAAAATTTTCACTTTTTGTCATGTGGGAAAATAAATTAGCTTTCAAACGATAACAATTTCGTCCAAATCTGATATCGAGGTAGAAAGTTATGGCCGTTTTATAGAAAGCAGTCAAAAGTGTTCAGGTGCTACGACGAGGGTCGACGGACCATCTAGCTAGCGATGGACCATCATCCAAACCCTCGCAATGGAGGTAGTGAGACCACCTTCTACCTACGGAAAGCAACTCGGGATGACGAAACATCGAGCTAGTGATGGACCGTCGCCCAAGTCATCGCAGTAGAGACAGTGAACCCCTATTCTGCCCAGGTGCGATGGTCAGGACCGATGGACCTTTGACCCAGCGATAGACCATTGCATCCATTATTGCATAGTTTGTTAAGGTATTTCAAAGTCATTTTTAAAAGGGTTTTTTGGTCTTTTCTATCCGTTTAACCCTAATTATGTTAGACCAAGGCTCATAAGTTCATTATCCGTTTATAACATCAAATTAGGATTTTTTTTCTCAAAGATAATCCCCAAGAACAAGATCCAAATCATTCTTCAATAACCTAAGAGATTTCGAGTTCTCCAAGTCCAAGAACTTCAAGAAACTCACAACCTAGGTATGTCATGTGATGATTCATAGGTCCCTTTCACCCATAAAGCTCAAGAATCTCTTTTCAAAATACAAGATTTGTGTATTTATGATTGTTTATGATTTAAATAGAATTAAAATTTCATCTTGATGATGTTGTGGGATTTTGATTCATGTTTTGAATTACATTATTCCAATGATTGAACCTAGTATATGAAGAGTTGCATAATAACCATGATAAACCCCTTCAATTTACAAGTTGATTAATATA
>NW_025855032.1:0-2334 GCF_002878395.1 Capsicum annuum
AATTTTGTTACCGTTCTTCCTCGATGTCTGGCCCAATTTGATTCGATGTGGGTCATCATGGATAGGATGAAAAGGTCTGCTCACTTATTACTAGTAAGGACTAAATTTTTGGGTGAGGACTATGTGAGGTTGTATCTTTATAAGATTATGAAGCTGTATGGGGGTACCTTTTTCGATTATCTCTGATTGTGGTATGCATTTTTTATCTCACTTTTGGTGGTCTTTTCAGAAAGGTTTGGGGACTAAGGTTAGTCTGAGTACTATTTTTCATCCGTAGACAGATGGGCACGCAGAGAAGACTATTCAGACATTAGAATTCATGCTTTGTGCGTATGTGATTGATTATGGTTGCAACTGGGTTAAGCATCTACCTTTGGTAGAGTTTGCTTACAATAATAGTTATCATTCTAGCATTGGGATAGACCCTTTTGAAGTATTGTATGGTAGAAGGTGTAGATCTCCTATTGGATGGTTTGAGTTTGGTGAGGCAAATATGTTTGGCGTAGATTCTTTTTATCAGTCTATGGAGAGGGTAAAGGTGATTTGGGATAGGCTTAAGGCTTCCATGAGTCACCCAAAGTCCTATGTAGATGTAAGGCATAGAGAATTGGAGGTTGAGATTAGGGATAGGGTGTTCCTAAAGGTGTCTTCTAAGAAGAGAGTAATACGGTTTAGGAAAATGGAAAGCTCAATCCCCGATACATCGGTCCTTATGTGGTTTTGTGGAGAGTTAGTAATGTGGCTTACGAATTAGAGTTACCATTTAGTTTGAGCTCCATTCATTCAGTATTTCATGTCTCTATGTTGAGAAAGTGTCTTGGTGATCCTTCTTTAGTTGTTCCTTTAGAAGGATTGGGTATCACCGATTCTCTGTCTTATGAAGAGGTCCTGATTGAGTTATTGGATTAGCAGGTTCATCGGTTATGGACCAAGGATGTGGCAATGATTAAGGTTCTATGGTGGAACCATAAGGTGGAAAAGGCTACATGGGAAGCGAAAGCGTGCATGAAGTCTAAATATTCACATTTGTTTTCTGCTCTAAATATTCGTGCAAAAGGTATGTATTCTTGATCACATCTTTATTTTCTAACTTGGTTAAAGGTTGGATTAATACTTGATAATGAAAATGAGTCGTGCTTGTGTTTGACCTACCTTGTCCATCATTCTGGGATTAATGATCCTAGTTGGGGAGACTGAAACACCAGGGTTTGGACCCTTAGAAATTTTTTTGGATTTATGTATTTTGGACACCATACGAATTAAGGGTACTAGTGTATGATGGGGTACAGTTAGTATGGGTTGTTCGTATTCTAACCAATATTGGTTATTGATTTGGATTGCTTTCTGAAATAGGTATGATTTGGTGGATATGAGTTGTATGGTTGGTAACCTGTCGTATGGTTTGGGTTTCTCCTTCACTTAATCTGAGACTTTGTGACTTAACTTGGATTTGAGTATGAGTGGTTCACCATGAGCCATAAGTTAAGGTACGATTCTTACCATTGACTCATATGGTAGACAATGTTCAAACTTTTTTTTATTCTATTCTGCCAAGGATACAGTTTAGAGGTACTGATCATATGATTGGGTAAGACTTGGTTTGGATAAGTCGTATT
This sequence comes from Capsicum annuum, assembly GCF_002878395.1. Taxonomy (NCBI): domain Eukaryota; kingdom Viridiplantae; phylum Streptophyta; class Magnoliopsida; order Solanales; family Solanaceae; genus Capsicum; species Capsicum annuum. The sequence goes on from NW_025855032.1 coordinate 1,617, forward strand.
TTGGACAGTGTTGGGTCTAAGAGGGAGGCCTAGGGTACGAGTAATAGGTACCACTCATACTGAAGGGTATGCTGGTATGGGGTAGTTGTACCATCTAATGGAAATTTTAAGCAGTTTAAGTGGGGGTAACTTGGACATTTCCCCTCTTAACATTGTAAGGCCCCATGACTTAATCACTATTGGGGCATAATTTACCCTACTATTCTAATCTAAAGCACTTAGAAATTGCCTCTAATTCTCTCTAAGGCTCTTAGGTAAAAGAAGGGTAAGGTTTCATCTAAAGGATCAATTTGGAGCTTGTTATGAGTGATTTATATCCATAATATCCGTAATCTAAGGCATGTACTCCTCCCCCATTGTTAGTTCCAACTAAAGACATGTTTTGTACAATGTTTTCATGGCATGATTATTATATGGTTTTGGGGTTTTCGAAGATATGTTGACATTTTGGTATTAAATTCTTGGTTATGGTTTTCCCATGTTTTAATTATATATTTACATGCTTTAATGGTGGTATGGACAATTGGTTGCATGGGAATGGTTAATTGGAATTGGTTTTGGAAACACTATGCCCCCAGTATGTTTGATAAAATGCTTATGATAATGCTTTTACTATATTATTGGATTTTTAATAGAACTATTTCATGTTATGGTTTGGTAATTGATGTGTGAGCATATGCTAACATATTTGAGGCTTTTAACTCTATATAATTGCAAG
>NW_025855033.1:0-1577 GCF_002878395.1 Capsicum annuum
GGAGGCTCACTGGACTTTGATGATTGTCATTTTGACTTGCTCCGCGATGCACTGATGGCTCAGGTGATACATTGTCTCACTAAAAAGGCTCTAACTCTTCATCTGGGTGTCGGATTTGGGAGAATTTGGTATCGATGGAAGCTTATTCAATTTCCCATATGCAACAACTGAAAATCTTGAAAATACCATATGTATAAAAGCAGATTCATCTTTAAAACAAGTTTTTAACATTTTTGGGATGATTTTAAGCTAGGTAGAAGTATGGGATATTATAATATCTCTCCCTTGGGAACATTCTTCCTCGAATGAGACTGATTTAGATGGGAGAACTGATAAGCTAGAGTACATACTGAACATGAACAGCTGAAATATGACTACCTGACTGACATTACTTATATTCATATTGAGCATGCATATCTGATGCATGATTTTATGATTGGGCTAATATATGAATGCATGACTGAGAGTACTGATAAGCTGATCACGTATATCTAATGCATGAATACATAACTGAGCCTACTCATGAACATGCGACTGAATATGTAAGGGTAACGATACCAAGTTTGAAATAAAAACTGAGCATGGAACTAAACACCATATTTGTAACTGAAACCTGAACATGAAATTGGATGAGCTTAAGAAAATCTATTACCTTTAGTTGAGTGTAAGCTTAATTACTAAATATGCATGAGCAGAAATATGAGAACATAACTGGGTTTGGAATGTGATACATGAGTTAAATATCATGATCTGAACTAAATACCTTGAATATGTGGCATACGATCAAGATTGGAGCTAGAGAGTCAACCTATGGTTACCCACTACTCCAAACTGGATTCATTATGAGAAGAGAGTGGCATGTTTATGTCTTGAAAGTTTGGGGGAATATAGCATATCTCCCCCTTAGGGAACTAGGTCCCTTAAGGAATACTGGTTGGGCTGAGCTGCTGAGGAAAACTGAGGCGATGCACAAGGTACCTAGGAATTGAGTCATAACTAATTATCTGAGATTCAAAACTAAGGCATGATACACAAACTAAGCTGATCTTGCATCTATCTAATTGGTTCATCTTAGAATGGTTACATTCTTTCATGAGATTTTGTCTAGAGAGCATAGCTAGGGACATGGAAACTAAGTTGTACGAATTTGTCTGTATAAGACAGCTTAGTAAGAAAATCATAACCTGACTGAGATTTGATAAGATGAATTAAGACCTATGAACATCATCTAAGATGTAGTAACTAATCCTCATGCACTGGAACTAAGACTACTGAGAAAATTCACATGGGTGTTGAGCACGAATGCATTACTGTACTGACTTATCCAATTAACTGAAGGGCTGATAGTTGAATACTGAGTCTGTTAGGCTGGTTTGTACTTAGTCTGAATAGTTGATTCGAAATGATAGAGTATCATGTATGGAAGGTAATGACTGACTAGATAACATGAGGAAACTGAGCATGAATGAGTGAAAACTATATTACCTCAAGAATACTAGGCTAGGCATCTAATGTGATTGGGAATATTCTGTAAACTGAGGTATTGATAACTGTAACATTTTCAAGCTATCCTAAAA
>NW_025855034.1:0-1462 GCF_002878395.1 Capsicum annuum
GATAGGAGATTTCATATGTAGGAAAAATGGTTCGTCTCCTAGCTTAGAAACATGCGGGGTATTACAAACTCCCTCGGTAAAAAAATTATGTTGTATATATAAGGTAGAAAATCTATATTTATGTACGTATATTAATGTTGAACCACATGAAACAAGGTACGTAGATAGCGTAGTGGTGTTATTTGCTCTTCTTGGGCGCTTCCTTCAGCCTACTGCGCGGGTTCGATCCTTGCTAGTGGCTTTTTTTTTAATTAAAAAAAAGTTAGGTGTTGCTGCTATAGAAATAAATAAAAAATTTATAATAATAATAATAATAATAAAACGACGCCATTTTAACACAAAATGCAAAACTTTGACAGTACACAAATATGACCTTTAACTATTTAAAACTGCACAAATATGACCTCCCTCTAAGTCAGCCCTTTTAACGACGTGACACCGTGTGATTGGATGAGCTTTCCACATAGGCGTGATTGAAACTCACACATGAGAGTTGCAAAATCGGAGGTCATATTTGTTCAGGTTTTGAATAGTTAAAGGTCCTATTTGTGCACTATCAAAGTTTAAGGTCAAAATTATAATTTGGTGTCAAGTTTAGGGTCATATTTATGTATTATGCCAAACCGAAACATGTCACTTATTTATTTCTTTATCACATGAGCTGTATAATCAAAAGTAGGAACAAAGAGGTTAGTCACTTAAAGCTGAAGTAGCCATCAATACGAAAAGGGAAAAGGGTCAAATATATCTAGATATTTTGAAAAATTAGCTAAATATATTATATATCATACTTTGAGATCAAATTTACATTTATTGTCATAATTTGGATCGAAATTTACCTCTATACATTGGAAAATTAGCTAAATATTCTTTTCGTCATACTTTGAGGTCAAATTTGTCCTCGTTAAAAATCTTTTAACATGTACCCTCCTTTTAACCGACAAACTCAAATGAACATTAAATGACTCATTTTTTAAAAATAAAATCCAATCTAATCAAACCTCTTCTTAGATTAGAGTGTATTTTATTGTTAGAAAATGGGGCACTTGACGTTATTTGGGCTATCTATTAAAGGAAAGATACATGTAAAAAGTTTCGTAACGAGGGTAAATTTAACCGCAAAATATAACATTGAGGATAAATTTGTGTATGACGAAGAGTATATTTAGCTAATTTATCAAAGCAAAGGGGTAAATTTGGCCCCAAATATGACAACGGAGGTAAATTTGACCTCAAAGTATGATAAAAAATATATTTAGCCAATTTTCGAAAGTAAAGGAATACATTTGACCTTTTCCCATATAAAAATTGGATTTTTATCACGAAATCTTGTCACATTTTGACTTGACATACCAATTAAAAAAATAATTATTAACATTGTAATTTTATCATAGTATTTCTATTAATTTTAATTCATGATTACTATTGTATCTTAAAATTAATTTGATAAAAAAGTTGTTCT
>NW_025855035.1:0-3408 GCF_002878395.1 Capsicum annuum
AGGGGAAAAATCTGTAAAACCAGTATGATCATAATCATAATGGTTTATTCTTTCAAAAACTACAAGAGGAGCATCATTATCCCGAATAGCAGCATCACTACCACTACCACTATCACCATCAACAGCTCCATCACCATCAACAATAATAAGCCCACCCTCCAAAATTATTTTTCTTGTCATAGCTCTTGCTCCAAACAATTTTTTTTATTCTATCAATGACCTTAGGGTTCGATAAAGTTTACACAAACAGTAAATTAAGAAAAATGGCATCTTCAACTCTCGATTGGTCGGAACAAGCCATGAATGCACATTCTAAAATAAATCAGTACATATATTAGAATGATGATTAAATTATTTTTTAAAAAAAATCATTAATCAAAACAAAAACTTAATTAGAATCGAACTTACTGCTTCCTTTGGGGGTTGAAGAGATCAAGAAATTTTATTTTTTTATCAGTTTTAGCCGACAACTATCCCAAAATTCTTAAACATTAAACTTCTTCCTGGTAGTTCACTTGTTGTCTCAAATAAGAAATTGATTCAAATGCCCAAGCCTATAAAATAACGACATTAATTAAAAACACTATTTAATAAGAAAATAACTGAATCATAATAAATGAAATATTTACCATGAAAGTTCATGAAAAGCAATATAAATTAAGTGTCTTTGGTGTTAACGGAGTCAACAAATATTTGACAGTCATTTTGAAGCTTTAATAACCCCAAGGATAACTGTTTAATGCCTCAGATCCTCAGAGAGCTTTATTAAACCAAGTGATATCTTGTTGTTAATGTCTCTCGCCCAAAGAATATTATGTACAAACCAAACCAAGAACAATTATTGCTTGTGCTTCTTCGAAAGTCTTTTACCTTTCAATGTTTCTATAAATTTTTATTTTTAAAGTTTGGACCAACAAGGGACAACAAGTCATCACCATCACTTGACTTGTCTTTGCCTTTTTTAGTGTGCAAGGTACTTTTTTGGGTTAGAATAGGTATAAGTTGAGAAGGAGGATAACATTTTAGTCCAATAACTATGGGAAACTCCTTCCAACCAAAATAAACAGGCATGCCATAGTAATTTATCCATACCTCATCGATCTTGTCTTTATTTTTATACATAAATCTATGCTTGAGAAGATCATGTATAGTGGTCATTTGAAAATGAGCATTGTTTTCCTCCAGTAAATCAAGATATTGCCCAAAGCAGCTGTCCCTGAAATAAGCATACAATTTTTAGTCTCGAAGTATTTTTTTGAAGGTATCAGAAGATTTTCCCATGGCCGACTTAATCAGGAAATCACCACTTAAATCTGTGGCACCATCGCACTGCATTCTCACAAGATAACTATCAATGCTGAAGGTTTTGAATAACTCTTCAGTTGAAGGGTTATTAGCATTGGGATCATCTTTTTAAAAATATTTTCCATCCCCGTATTCATTATCTTCTACTTCTGATTGAGATATCGCTTTTACAACAAGCTCATAGAGTGGCAGATGTAGCCTAGCTGCTTTACTTATTCTTTTACTTAGACTTGATTCAGTTTTTTTTCTTTTGAGAGCCATATTATCTAAAAATAACAAAAAAATAAAAAAAATTATAATTGATTAATTCATCGTTAAAAAAAGATAATAGTAAATCTAACACGTATAACACAGTAAAATAACAGTTCCAATAGATCACTAATTTATTGCAACAAGTGAGTTATATGTTGCAATATATAACTAACTTGTTGCAACAGATTAGTGATCTATTGGAAACAATAAAAAGAGTTTCAACACTATTGTGAATTCTTCCAATAGACCACTCATCTATTGAAACATATGACTGATATGTGCAACAGATCATCCATCTGTTGCAACATCTGAGTGATCTACTGGAACGGTTATCAATTACTAATATTATTTAGATTTCTTCCAACAGAAGGGTTATCTATCATAATAGATGAATGATCTATTAAAAGAAATCAAGTCTTGGACATGTCGTCTTGTTGTAATAGTTAATAGGATTTTATCCAACAGATGGTTTATCTATTGCATCAGATGGTAAATCTGTTGCATTCGATGGTTAATCTATTGCATCAGATGGTTAATCTGTTGCAGAAAGAAAAATCAGTAGAAATATTTTGTTCAACGGAACAATAACAATATCACCATTTAATATCAAATACACCATTTTTACCAAGAACAAGAACAAATGAACCTAGTAACACCAATGCAACACACACACCAAGAACATCAATAGTGGCCAAAACCACCAACATTGTTGTTTTGTTTGTACAAACACAAACAAAAAAATCAAACTTCAAAAAATACAACAAACACCAATAAATCGAATCAATAGTTCTACAACAAGAACTACAATAACAACAAAAAATCATATTTCTCTTTAGAAAGAGAAGAGGAAAAATCCAGAAATTAGGATTTTCTTTAGTCCTAATTTCAAATTTAAGCAACAAATATGGAAATTGTTTACCAATACTAGAACAGAAGTTGGCTCAAGTTCCTTTTTATCTTCATAACTAAAATACCATAATTTTTTTACCTATGAAAGAAGAAAAGGAACGATGAAGAACTCGAAACTGTTGTCACCTAAGAGCAATGATGTCACATCGATTGATGGTTGAAAGTCGAAAAGTAACTTGAAGCCCAACTATTTATCTCCGGACGTTGAAGTCGTTGGGGTTTGAAGGGTGAAATTTACAAAACTGTTGGTTGAGAGAAGTTTGAGAGAAATTGTCGAGGGGGGGGGGGGGAGAGCCAGTTGATTTGGATATGAAAGAGGTGTGGGTTGCTTTGTATTTTTGAAAAGATTAGAAAATTTTAAAAATATAATTAAGTCTACAATTAACTTAATCAAGTTTCAAAATTATGTTTGACCATTTAAGTTGGCCAATGTCACTAATCCTTCATTCAAGACTTAAAAAACACCTTTCCTTCAATTTCTCAATAAAGCTATCATTCTAAACCTTAAAAAGAAAGTCCAAAAATTATAAACCTAAAAAGAAATGTATATAAAGATATACAATAAAAAATTTATAAATAAATTGCTTTAGCATATATATTACTGCTAATAAAAAATATAATAAAAAATTTCAAATAACACGAAAATTAAAGATAGAATTCTTTCTACCAATTGATTAAAAGAAAATTAAATCAAAGAAAATGTCAAATACAAGAATAATATGGCTTTAAGTATATCATAAGCTTAAGTAAGAAACTAAGACTCTTTATCATACGAAAAATGGTTCTAACTCTAACAACTTCCAAACTTCAACTACTGAAAATATGAAAATGTGTAAACACCTAATTTTTTACCAACCCTAAGTGTTTTTGCCATTTAGTGTTCAATTTCGTTTTAGGGTCCAAATTAGATATTCTAAATTTAACTTATTTTTTACTAAATTT
>NW_025855036.1:0-6045 GCF_002878395.1 Capsicum annuum
CTAGTGTGGAGGCAAGGTCCTCCTTATTTGAGCAGATTTAAGATCGTCAATTTGAGGATAGTAAACTTTGATCCCTTCGTGATCAGGTATAGAGTGGTGAGTTTAAGAGGAACACCATAGATTCTGAGGGTGCTTTGAAATTTGATAGCTTTATTTATGTTTTAAGGGTTGATGAATGGATTTAGTAAATATTGCATAAGGCTCATAGTTCTAGCAATTGCATTCATCTCGGCACAACAAAGATGTAGAGATATTTGAGACAACATATTAGAGGAGAGTTATAAAGAGAGATATGGTAGAATTTTTAGCTCGTTGCCTATGTTACCAGTAGGTAAATAATGAGCATCAGTGACTAGGTGGTTTGACTCCGAGTTAGCCTATTCTCAAGTGGGAATAGGAATGGATTACCATGGTTTTAGTCAGTGGTTTGCCTCGCACTTCCTATGGTTCTAATGGTATTTGAGTCATTATGGATCATTGGACCAAGTCAGCTTATTTCATTCCTATTTAGATGTCCTATAGTGCTGAGAGATTAGCCAGTATCTATGTTTTGGAGATAGTTCATTTGAATGGTGTGCCCATTTCAGTTATTTTGAATCATATTTTCTTGTTAAATTTTAAAATTTTGGAGAGTATTTCATAAGGAATTGAGTACTTAGGTGGATCTTAGTACTTCTTTTCATCTAGATATAGATGGCTAGTCGGAGCAGAACAATCAGGTGCTTGAGGATATGCACCGAGATTGTATTCTAGATTGTAGAGTCTAGTGGGAACAGCACTTAGCCTTGGCAGAGTTTTCATATAATAACAGCTATCATTTGAGTATTAAGATGGCTCCTTTTGAGGCTTTGTATGGTAAGAGATATCATTCTTCGATTAAATAATTTGAAACTTCCGATATTCAAACTTGTGATATTGATTTTCTTTAGGAGTTATTAGATAAAGTAATAGAGATTTAGTATCTGTTGAGACTGACTCGGAGTAGGTAGAAGGCCTATGTAGACCATAGGCTTTGTGCCTTGAGAATTGGAGTGGGTGATGATGTATTTCTCAGTTTATCTCTCATGAAGGGTGTGATTAGGTTCGAGAGGCAGGGCATGCACAGTCCTAGATATATTGGACCTTTCAAGATTCTTCATAGAGTTAGTGAGGTATTTTATGAGTTAGTTTTACCTCCAAATTTTTCTACTGTTCATCCAGTTTTCCATGTATCCATGTTGCGATGATACATTCTTGATTCATGTTATGTGCTTAGATGGGACTCAGTCCAACTTAATGAGCATTTGAACTTGCTAGAGGATCCAGTGGTAATATTGGCTAGTGATGTTAGGCGATTTTTGCACTAGAAAGATTCCTGTAGTTAAGGTTAAATGAAGGTACCGTCCAATGGAGGAGGCCACTTAGGAAAGAAAAAGCGTGATACAAACCCAATACACTCATCTATTCGAGACTTAAGGTATATCCTAATCTTTAACTTTAATGAATTAAAGTTTCTTTAGTAGTTTATATTGTAATGATCCTAAGGTCATTTTCCATATATTTTCTTGTTTTTATCATTAGAGCTTTTCTATAACTGTCCCAAATAATTTATGACATGCTGGGATGACAGTTCGATCATCAGTCATTTCATTTGTTTTTAGAGCCTATCCCTTTTTAGAAGTCTTCGATGGTTCCCAATGGTCACCGAGCAAAAAATTTATTAATGTGATCTCTTATGCAAATTTTGTGTAATACCCCAGGTTTTGGCCTCTACAAATTCTTAACTTTGGTTATCACTGTCCAGACAATAACTCACACGATGAGTCGTTATCACTCATCACGAGTCGTATAGAGCAAGCCGTAGCTTATCCAGTGAGGATTACCCATTATTTTATCATGACCACGACAAAGACCCTATGAGTCATAAATTGTGGTCACGAGTCTTAGGGAAGGACTCAAGACTATTACATTAAGGGTGCCCTAAGTCACTACCCAAACTACGAGTCTATGAAAATACCCATAGCCAGTTATTATGAGTCGTTACCTGACCCATAAAGACTAGCGATAATTTCCTTACACATTCTTATTATGGGCTTTCCAATCTTTTCCCATCCTTAGCTCATTACCTAGGTCATAGAAAAACTTCTAGGGTCCCATTATTATCCATAATGAAATAAAAACACACTTCTCTTCTCTTAAACTCGCCAAAAGCAAAAGGAAGATAGGGTTTCTAATGATTGAGAACCTAGGGTTCAAATTAGGGTTTCCTTCTCTAAATTCTTGGTATTTTCAGGCATGTACCTCTTCCCTAGCTTTGGTTTTATCTAAAAGCATGTGTTTAATCATAGGTTATGCTAGAACACGGGGAAGTGGATTCCCAAGATTGATGGATGATTGCAATGACAAAACTCTATAAGCTTGCAAGCATAATTAATTGGTATAATGATACCAACGGTAAATGCCTAAATAGATAACTACTTGGTTAAATGAAGTATGACTTTCCTTTTAGATGATCCCAGGAGTATGAGTCGAGCTTTAGGAAGCTTAAGAATTTTATCACTTTAGCTCCTATTATAGCTCTTCCTATTGAGAGTGAGGGATTTACCGTATTTTATGATAATTTTGGTGTCTGTTTTGGAAATGTATTGATGTAGGAGGGTCGTGTTATTTCTTATACTTTTAGACAACTTAAGGTGAATGAGGGAAACTACCCAGTCATGATTTGGAGTTGGCGGCAGTAGTTTTTGCACTTAAGATTTGGAGGCATTATCTTTATGTTTTGCATTGTTAGATTTTCACCTATTATCACTATCTTTAGCATCTTATGACCCATAGAGAGCTTAATGCTAGATCGAATAGATGGGTGGAATTTTTTAAAGATTATGATATTTCTATCTTGTATAATCCAAGAAAGGCAAATGTGGTAGAATATTCCTTGAGTCAAAAGGCATTGAGTATGGGTAACTTGGCTTTTATTTAAGTTTCTTAGAGGTATTTTGCATGGGACATCCAGTCCTTAGCCAACTTTATGGTGTTTTATTATATTTCAGACCCTAGGAGGATTTTTACTAGTGTGGAGGCAAGGTCCTACTTATTTGAGTAGATTTAAGATCATTAGTTTGAAGATAGTAAACTTTACTTTCTTTGTGATCAAGTATAGAGTGGTGAGTTCGAGAGAAACACCATAGATTCTGAGGGTGTTTTGACATTTGATAGCTTCATTTATATTTTAAAGGTTGATGAATGGATTCAGTAAATTTTGCATAAGGCTCATAGTTCTAGATATTCCATTCATCTTGAACAACCAAGATGTATAGATATTTGAGAAAACATTATTAGAGAAGAGTTATGAAGAGTGATATGGCAGAATTTGTTGTTCGTTGCCTATGTTACCAGCAGGTAAATAATGAGCATCAATGACTAGGTGGTTTGACTCAAATGTTGCCTATTCTCAAGTGGAAATGGGAATGGATTACCATGGATTTAGTTAGCGGTTTGCCTCGCACTTCCTATGGTTCCAATGGTATTTGGGTCATTGTCCATCATTTGACCAAGTCAGTTTATTTTATTCCTATTTAGATGTCCTATAGTGCTGAGAGATTAGCCCATATCTATGTTTAGGAGATAGGCGATTTGAATGGTGTGCCTTTTTTTAGTTATTTCGAATCATAGTTTCTTGTTAAATTTCAAGATTTTGGTGAGCATTTCATAAGGAGTTAAGTACTCAGGTGGATCTTAGTAATTCTTTTCATCTACATATAGATGGCTAGTTTGAGCAGACTAATTAGGTGTTTGAGGATATGCACCAAGATTGTATTCTAGATTGTAGAGGCTAGTGGGAGCAGCACTTAGACTTGGCAGAGTTTTCATATAATAACAACTATTATTTGAGTGTTAAGATAGCTCCTTTTGAGGCTTTTTATGGTAGAGATGTCATTCTTTGATTAAATTGTTTGAAACAACCGATATTCAAACTCGTGATACTGATTTCTTTAGGAGTCATTAGATAGAGTTAGGCAGATTTAGGATCGGTTGACAGTGACTCAGAGTAGGTAGAAGGCCTATGTAGACCATAGGCGTTTTGCCCTGAGAATTAGAGTGGGTGATCATGTATTTCTAAGCGTATTGCCCATGAAGGGTGTGATGAGGTTCGAGAGGAAGGGCTTGCTCAGTCCTTGATATATTGGACCTTTCAAGATTCTTTTTGCAGTTAGTGATGTATTTTATGAATTAGTTCTACCTCCAAATTTTGCTGTTGTTCATCCAGTTTTCCATGTCTCCATGTTGCGATGATACATTTTGAATTCATCTCATGTGCTTAGATAGGACTCAGTCTAATTGAACGAGCATTTGACCTTCGTAGAGGAGCCAATGCTCATATTGGCTAGTGATGTTAGGCGATTTCTCAATAGAAATATTCCTGTAGTTAAGGTCAAATAGTGGTACCGTCCAATGTAGGAGGCCACTTAGGAGAGAAAAATTGAGATACAGACCCAGTATACTCACCTATTTGAGACTTCAAGTATATCCTAATCCTTAACTTTTATGAATGAAAGTTCATTTAGGAGTGGATATTGTAATGATCCTAAGGTTATTTTCCATATTTTTGCTTATTTTTGTTGTTAGAGCTTTTCTATAACTGTCCCAAATAATTTATGACATGCTGGGATGATAGTTCGATCATCAGGCATTTTATTTATTTTTTAGAGCCAATCCCTTTTTAGAAGTCTCCAATGTTTCCAAATGGTCACCGAGCAAAAACTTTAATAATATGATCTCGTATACAAATTTTGTGTAATACCCCAGGTTTTGGCCTTTACAAATTCTTAAATTTTGTTATCACTTCCCAAACAATGACTCACATGATGAGTCGTTATCACTCATCACGAGCGTATAGAGCTAGACATAGCTTATCCAGTGAGGATTGCCCATTTTTTATCATGACCACAACAAAGACCCGATGAGTCATAAGGTGTGGTCACTAGTCTTGGGGAGGGACTCAGGACTATAACAGTAAGGGTGCCCTGAGTTACTACCCAAACTATAAGTCTAGGAAAATACCCATAGACAAATATTATGAGTCATCACCTGACCCATAAAGACTGGCAATAATTTCCTTACACTTTCTTATTATGGGCTTTCCAGTATTTTTCCATCCTTAGCTCATTACCTATAACATAAAAAAGCTTCTAGGGTCCTATTATTATCCATAAAGAAATAAAAACACACTTCTCTTCTCTTAAACTCTCCAAAATCAAAAAGAATATAGGGTTTTTTATGAATGAGAACCTAGAGTTCATATTGGGGTTTCCTTTTCTAAATTCTTGGTATTTTCAGGCATGTACCTCTTCCCTAACTTTATTTTTATCTAAAACCATGTGTTTAATCATAGGTTATGCTAGAACACAGGGAAGTGTATTCCCAAGATTGATGGATGATTGCAATAACAAAACTCTATAAGCTTGCAAGCATAATTAATTGGTATGACGATACCAACGGTAAATGCCTAAATGGATAACTACTTGGTTAAATGAATGGGTTATACATAAATATTTTAATTGGGATTAAAGTGGGTTCTGTAGTTCATCATAAAAGGTGGAGTTCCTAGGGGAACCAACACTTGAAACTATATTTGTCGGTGTTGGGGTCTTTATGACTATGTGCACAGTTCATACTTTATACAGATTTTAGGATGGCTAAGGTCATGGATTCCCTTCCCCTTCCTTGGATTTTTCTTGGTTCGTGCATCTAATACACATTGGGACCTTTTCAGTCGGAAAATCTAAACCCATATATCCCGTGGGTGCCCTTTTGGCTGTTAGTGCTACATATTCTAGTTTAATAGTTTTTAAATCTAATTCTTAAGCCCTATACACTATTCTTGAATACTATATATATGTATATGCATGTACATAAATATGTACATCGATATTAGTTCTGTTTTAGAAATGGCATTATTTCATGCCTACTGCGAGTTATATGCTAGTGCTCACCCCACTAACCATCCTCGAATGCTACATTATCTCATGATTTAAGGTCCTAGGGGTTTCTTCGATTACCTTGTGT
>NW_025855037.1:0-2235 GCF_002878395.1 Capsicum annuum
TGCTATTGCTATAATGGATAGAACTTGCAACATGAATCCAACATATGAGTCATTTGTTATAACAAGTGAGTGATCTGTTACAATATATGACTAATCTGTTGCATCAAATGACCCATATATTGGATTCATGTTACAACACTATAATACAAATCCAACAGATGAATAATCTGTTGCAACATATGACTCATCTGTTGCAACAGATGAGTAATCTGTTGCAACATATGATGCATCTATTGCGATAGATTAGCCACATGTTGTTGCAACATATGATTTATGTGTTGCAACAGATTAGTCATAGACGTTGCAACAGATTACTCATCTGTTGGATTCACGTTACATGTTTTATCCATTGTTGAAAAAATAGCAGTAGCAGACATACCCAGATGAGAAATTCAACTAAAAATTATAATTCAACTAAAAATTATAATTTTACTTACTAAAATCACCTATCAAGTAATGCCCAAGTGATATACGAATAAAATTTGACCTAAAAAAGTTTGATCAAGTAGCAACAGTAGCGGTAACAACAACAATGTTCAACAACAAGAAGATGATGATGAACAAGAAGAGCTGATAATGAAGAACAAGATGATGATAATGAATAAGAAGATGAATAAAGCAACAACAAGGAACAACAAAAATTGCGAAGAGAGAGAAAACTCCAATAAATGAGAAGAGAGAGAAACACACCTTTTTTTCCATTCTGTTTCAAGTTATATTAGGTTTTACATTAGATCAAAGTATAAATTAAAAAATTTGTGAGCTATTTTCTACTTTCCTTACTTTCTTAATCCTTACTAAATTAAATGTTACCTGCACTAAATTATTAAAACTTGAGTCACCTACACTTCATTTTTAAAATTCTTTTGTCACTTTTAGCTAAGCCCCGAAATTCTAAATGGTTAAGTTAACTTATTATGCACATTTGTTTTTGTTAAAAATTTGCCACTTATTCTCTCTTATGAGATCTGGAAAGCTATCTTGATAGCAATGGGATCTTAATCGCATTCAGACGATCTTAATTGGGCCTATGTTGTGATAACTTTGGTGATTTATGCATCCCTACTGTGATTATGGCATTGGTATGTGCATATTGTTGCCGAGTATGTGATGTTTCTATTGTTTATATATTCGTTGGTTTATTTCGTAGTGTTGCATACTTGTGAGGTAAAAAATGGAGTTAAATTGGGCCATTATTGAAAGTTATGGGACTTAGGTAGAATTAACAATTAATGAAAATCACCTTCACAGAAATTAGAATGTGTAGTGTAGTTGACGGGGTTAATTAAGCTGAGAAGGGTAATTAGATACTTCTATAATATTTTGGAAGGTGGTAGTAGATTAAACTTGGTGTTTATTGATTTAATTGAGATGGTCGCAATTGTACTTGAGACTTCCATGTGATGTTGCGTGATTTAACCCTAATTGATCGATGATGCTTATCCGTGTGGGCGGAGCTACATTGTAGCAAGTGTGGTTAGATGAACAATCTTCGTAAGAATTTTTTTTTTGATTATATAGATTAAATATAATATTTTCAAAATATATGTAATAACTTAACAATCTTGGCACAAAAGGCAACAACAGTCCAACGGTCAAGGGTGTGTAGATTCACCGCAGTTGCGATAAAAAACCTCGCTCCGCCACTGCTTATTCGTACATATGGTGTACTAATATTACTCTTGCTACATCTTTTTTGGATATAGATGTGTTGCAGGTTGACTAGAAGTCTTATGTGGATGGCGAGTATTCACCACCAGCTTCGGGATCTCTCTTTCCGACAGAAATTGTATCTCCATTTATGTTGTTTTACTCGTGTTAGAAGCTCTCGTACATGTCCAAAGTCCAAACTAGGAGTTGGGAGTTGTTTCAATTCGTTTAGTTAGTTACTTGTAAAAGTTTCACTTATTATAACAATGTCGATTTGAAAACTAAATTTCTTACGTATTAATTAAAGGTTATTGTTTAAAGGAAAAAGGCTCAAATATGTCACTAAACTATCAGAAATGACTCATTTATATCATCCGTTAAAAGTTGGGCTCATTCATGCCATTACCGTTATAAAACTGGTTCATCCATGCCATTACTTTTTAACGGTGGTTTTCTAAAAAAATTGCTTTGCCACGTGGCCTCATATTAGAGGTCCACATCATTTTTTAAAATTTTAAATTTTTTATTTTTTTTTAGTTTTGATCCATTAAGAAGAATTCACCCACACCCAACCTATCACCTTAA
>NW_025855038.1:0-1248 GCF_002878395.1 Capsicum annuum
TATAGCCTGAATCGGAACTATTACTACAGGATCATGATGTGCAACCTTAGTATCATTGGTTGATAAGATTCTTATTATGTATTTAGTGTCATATTCTATTAATAGCTTAAGTATGTTATAGTTCATCACAAAATATTTAGCCTATCATTTAGAATAATTTTAAAGTAAAGACAATAAATAAATAATACTCCCCCCGTCTCAAATTACACGTCCCAAATTGAGATGACACATTGATTAAGAAAAATAATTAATAACATGGCTAGTTTACCATAGTATCCATATTAAATGATATTTACATTTTAATTTGAAAAAAAAAAATTAATGCAAAGGGTAAAACATGAAATTTTTTTTTGCTTCTTCTTGATTAATGAAAAAAGACAAGTAAAATGAGAAATCAAATTAGAAAATTTGGGACGGATAATTTGAGACGGAGGGAGTAGAAACTTAAAGTACCTTAAAATAAAAGAGCTTGATCAATGCCTTTTAGGATTTAAACAAACTTTTATTACTGGATGAATATATTACAATGGGAGCAAAAGAGTAAAGAGGGAGGTGATTTCTCAAAACCTGCCTCTCAATACAAAAATTGAGATCCTTTTATAGAGGATTCTCCTTACTAAATGACAAACAAAAAACTTAAAGCATGGAACATGTGACTTTTCTATTTTACTTATACATCATAGCTATATTGACTAGTATACTTTATTCGTCACATCTCCTTTAAAGTTTCTTTATAAAAGACACATAAAATACGTTATAAAAGCTGACTTTTCATGTCTTCACCTGTCATTATCCCCAATAATTTTATGATATGGGGCTTTGTGTCTTTTATAATTTTATTTTCTGGCCTTTATCTTTTGATACGCGAAAAATTCTTTGATTTTTATTTTAATTTTTGCAGATATTGATCAAGATCAATTTCATCATTGCTTTGGATGCTTTGTGATTCTCCCGCTAAGAAATCCTTTTCATTGTCCGTGGTATGACCAACAGATGCCATAGAAACGTCTGATGCATTTTTCATGTCAAGATTTCTCATTAAATCTCTCTTAACTTCCTTCATGTATGAGGTAATTATTTCTGACCTGGATATGACCCCCTTCTTCATTTGGCGATACTTTTGAAAGGACTAATATCTTTCTTTTATTGCATTGACGCCATATCTTTTTGTTCCTTGTATTTAGCAATGGCCTCCTTAATTGAATCAATTATTGTTTGTCCATGAATATATCCTTAAGTTGTCTTTTG
>NW_025855039.1:0-2261 GCF_002878395.1 Capsicum annuum
CTTGGAAAATCCACCTTAGTGTAGGGCTTGGAAAAGCTAGTATTGATATTTGCTTGGAAACGGTGGATCTTGAGTTGAGTCGATTACTTTGGTAGTCACCGTAAGAGTGTAGTTTTGATTATTACATTCATTAGGGGTTGGTGTTGAAATACACTTGGTTCTTAGTCTTGTAATATTTTTGGTCTCACTATATATCCTTTTCTTTCGTGTATTATTATTGTGTTTGTTCTTGTCCTCTACTCTCAGTTTGTGTTTGTTGTTGTTGGTCGAATTATTGGTCATATTGTTTATCATATTGTGTTGCTAATATTAGTTTGGGTTGGCTGTTTTGGTGTTTTAAACACATTGTCCATCTCGTTATTGTATTGTATTGTTGAATCTGAGAATTGGTCACCAAAGAGGTCCTCGATTTCTTGAGCTTGTAGACTAATTTTGGTGTGTGTTTCGTGTTTCCCTTGTGCTTATTGTATCATCAGGGTTTCTTGGATGAAATAGAGAAAATCTTTAAGGTGATGTAGGCTATGAATGTGGAAGGGGTGAATTTTGTAGCAACTTATTAGCTCAAGGATGTTACGTACCAATGGTATGAGGAGTAGGATAGGGATAGAGGTGATGTTGAGGAGTTGTCCTTATGGAAAACTTTATCAAATACTTTTCTAGATCACTTCTTTCCTCAGGAGCTAAGGGAAGCGAAGATAGAGTAATTTGTGAATCTTAAGCAGGTAAAGATGTTTGTCAAGGGATATGCCTTGAATTTTCATTAGCTGTCAAGGTATGCTCCAAACTTGGTGTCTGATATGAGGGCGAGGATGAGAAATTTCACTTATGAGCTATCTCGGGATTTTTTCCTTGAAAGCAAGACTGCTTTGATAATTAAGGATATGGAATTTTGAGGTTGGTGGTTCATATACAGCAGGTGGAAAATGAAAAGAGCAAACGGGCAGAGTTTTGTGAAAGGTAGGGTAGGAAGTTCAGATCTTTTGAATAAGGTGGTGGGCAACATTAAGGTGGCCAAAATGGCGGTAAGTAGCCAAAGAAGAAGTGAGGGAGTTCTGGATTCTTCTCTTCTACTAGTGCTCCTTACCCAAAGTAGTCGGGTGATAGACGTCAACAGGGTAACAATAATTTTTGGGCACAGGGTGCCCAATCTCAGGAGAGTGGGGCTCAGTCGACTTCATGCCCTTCTTTTTAGTTCTATGGTCGTCTTCATCGGGGATTTTGTGATGAAAGAAAGGACACATATTTTAAATGTGGCTTGTCAGTCCATATGCTCAAGAATTGTCCTGTTGGTAAGGGTGCTTCGAGAGTGGTCAATGCTCCGATTGCTTCATCTTCTGCTTTTGTACCTAGTGGTGCAACTTTTGCGTTTGCTCCTATTTCTAGTGTCGACACTGGTCAGAATAGGTTATATGTTCTTACATCTCAACAGGAATCTAAGGCATCACTTGATGTCGTTACTAGTACATTACAACTCTTTTCTCAAGACGTGTATTATCTGCTTGATCTGGGGTCCGCTCTTTCTTATGTTACCCCATTTATGGTTATGTGTTTTGGTTTTGATCCTGAGTTTATTTTGGATCCATTTTTATTTCTACACCAGTAGGTGACTCGATTATTGCTAAAAGAACTTATAGAGTATGTGCGGTATCTATTTATAGTAGGCAGACTATGGTAGATTAATTTGAACTTGATATGGTGGATTTCAATTTTATTTTGGGTATGGATTGGTTACACTTTTGTTATGCATCCTTAGGTTACTAGACTTATAAGGTTGTTTTTAGGTTCCCTAGTGAACAGGTTATAGAGTGGGAGGGTGGTTCTCTAGCTCCTAGGGGAAGGTTTATTTCTTATCTTAGAGATTGGAGATTAATCTCCAAAGGGCATATTTATCACTTGGTTTGGGTTAAAAATTCTAACTTGAAAGGTCCTTTCTTTCATTCAATTTCGGTGGTAAGTGAATTTCTTGAGATCTTTTCAGATGATCTTCCTGGTGTTCCTCCGGATAGGGAAATCAAGTTTGGTATTGATTTGGTTTTGGACACTCGTCCAATAGCTATTTCTTCTTATAGAATGGCTCCAAATGAGTTGAGGGAACTTAAGAAGCAACTTAAAGATCTTCTGGGTAAGGGTTTTATTCATCCAAGTGTTCCCCGTAGGGTGCACTGGTATTGTTTGTGCACAAGAAGGATGGTTCCCTTCGGATGTACATTGACCATCGACAGTTGAATAAGGTAACGGCCAAGAACAAATATTCTTTTTCA
>NW_025855040.1:0-10273 GCF_002878395.1 Capsicum annuum
TAAATTTAGAGTATACCTGATAGGGGCCCTTAATCTAATTACATGCACAAGAGGAAGTAGGAAGTAGGAAGAATCTCTTCATTGTGAATTGCAAACCCACACACAAGGGAACTTGTTTTCTTGAAGTGTTTTGCAAAGAGTAGAAAATAAACTAAGGAAAGAAATAAACTAAAGGAGAAGATTTAAAAATAGCAAAAATTTGAAAAGGTTCCTATGCTGGGCCGGGTCGAATTTGATTTAAACTGGCCCAGAATTTAGCTTTTAAGGCTTTGGGCTGACGATGACTTGTGATGGCTTATCACAAATGTAAAAGCCTATCACAAATGTCATCACCCCTAAGTAGAGGTTGTCTCAAGTTTGTCCTATCTGACGACATTTCTGATAGCTTATCACAATTGTGATGGTTTATCAGAGATGTCGTCATGGACTTTCAGCTGACCTCCTTATTTTTGACCTTTTATGAACTAAATCCTAATTATAAAAGTAAAAACACTTGCTTAAACATAAAAACTTTGGGTTGCCTCCCAATAGCGCCTGATTTACTGTCGCGGGACGACTTGGTTGTCTTGACTACTCAGACTTTGCAAAGACAACCTATTGATACCCCTTTACCATCATCATAAAAGATGTCAACGATTGACAAAGCACTCATCTCATGTTGCTGAGTCATGGATGAGTGTATTTTGAAGTGTGATTCTTTGTCATTTAACCTGAAATTTAGCTCGTTCAACTCCATGTCTACTATCACTCTCCCGATTGCAAGTAATGGCCTATCCAAGATGATAGGCACTTCAAAATCCACTTTGCAATCTAGGACCACAAAATCAGCAGGCAGAATAAAATTAGCTACCTTTACCAAAACATCGTGCAGTATGCCCACAGGCCACTTCACAGATCTATCAACCATTACCAACTGCATATTTTTTAGGGTAGGATCTCCTAAACCCAATTTCTTGTACACAGCCAGTGGTATTAAATTTATACTGGCTCCCAGATCACATAGTGCTTTTATGAAGTACATGAGATGGTAAACGCTCCCGGATCTGCCTTTTTCTACACTAAAGACCTTGTAGAGATAGCGCCACAATGGAGAAGAATGTCCTCCGGCTCATGGCTAACCTTCCATTTCTTTGTTACAAGGTCTTTCATGAACTTTAAATAGCTGGCATTTGCTCGAGTACCTCAACCAAAGGAACATTAATTGTCAATTGCTTGAGCATGGCCATGAATTTGCTGAATTTTGCATCATCAGTCTTTTTCTTCAATCATTGAGGAAAGAGAGGTGGTGATCTTGGGATATATTTTAACACCACTTCCTCTTCTTTATCTTTTTCTTTCTTCGAAGCATCAACAGAAATATCCATCTTCTCAAACTCTACTGGTTTGCTTTCTTTGAATTCATCAACAACCACCTCACCATCTATAAATTTTCCCACAGAAAAGCCAGGTAAGATCTTACCACTCCTAGGGATAATCACTATACATGAGCCATTATTCCACGGATTCTAAACCATATCACTAGATAAAGTACCATTTTTTCTCTGGTTCAGGGTTGTGGAAAGTGTGCTCATCTGCTACTCCAACTGCTTGATAGAAGTAGAGTGTGAACTAACCTACTGACTTAGGGTAGAGAATTCACTCTTCATAGTGGTTACCCCTGAGTTGGTAGCCTCAACTCCCTTCAATAATTTTTTCATCATGTCCTCTATGGACATCTTGCCAGATCTAGTTGGTGCAACATCCGGAATTCCAAGAGGAACATACAAACCACTCCTATCATTATTACTTCTCCAGTTTCCTTCCTCTCTATCTTTATAATCAGGCTTGTCATAAAATTTTTTACCTTGATTCCCTTTTCTATTGACCCCCCTGATTATTAACATAATTTGCCTCCTTATCTGCATCAATAGCAACAGTGCATTAAGATTTCATAGCCTTAACCTTTTCAATCTTGCCTGATAGTAAGTGCTTGATTAGCAAGTCCATCTGAGTCTTTAAGTGGGCCATGTCTTGTTCTCTTTCCTCATCCCTTCTGCGTTGCTCCATAGTTACACCACCAAAAATAGTTAGGCTAGCTACCACAGAATCCCTGGTTTGTCAAGCCCGACTCTATTTGGTCATTCTATTCAGTATGTCTGAAACATCTTAAAAATAAAGGTCAATGAACAAACCACCTGCAGAATTATCTGCAATTGGCTTGGTCATAGAGTTAAAAGCTCTGTACAAAGTCTCCATCAAGGGAAAGTCCATCATGTTATCGTTCAGACATTGTGCCATCTTCTTCTTGAATCTCTCCTAAGTTTCATGCAATGCTTCGGTCGAGAGCTACCTGAAGTTACAGATTTCATCCCTCAACTGTACCCTTCTAGAGGGTGGAAAGAACCATTCTAGGAATGCCTCTTTCAACTATCTCCAGTAGGTTATAGAATTAGCCTCCAGCTTATTTAACCATACTGTTGCCTCCCCAAACAGAGACAATGGAAACAATATCAACCGGATCGCATTCTGGCTCACTCAAGGATTATCAAAAGACTTGAAAATAGTGATAAAGTTCACCAAGTGCATGTTCGGATCATCACCAGGAAATCCTCCAAACAACCCCTTCAGATTCAGGAGTTGAATCATAGTACTTATTATGCTGAATTTTACACCAGTTTCCAACGGTGGAGAAATGAAAGCACTCGTTGCACCTGCTCCGTACATTCCTTTGCCATCGTCATCAACCTCATAATGGATAGGCTTTTGACTATACCTTCCTCTAACTGGATGATTTCTATTGAAATTTTGCTGCACTGGTGCAGCAATTTACTTAGCTCACCTTAGGTTTTGAGGATTCAGCAATTCCTCATCACCAAGTCTTCATCATCAGGTTTTGGATGACATACTTGTTGACCCTAGTTCTGTACGTTCACCTTAGCCCTGGCCAAGGCTGCTAGTCTGTCAGCCTCTTGCTATTCTGCCATTCTCCCAATCAGCTGAGGTTCCAAATTAATTAGTAAAATGGTTCTTCAGAACTTTTTATTTTTGGCCTAAACAACAAGGAACTTGCAATTAACAAAAACAACAAATAGACATAAATCTAGGAAACCTAACTAGCAGTCCATTAGCAAATACAACTTTCAGTTTACAACCATATTCCCTCGAAATAGTGCCATTTTTTATAACGCTCAAACTACACTCTTGAATGGGTGTAAGCGATCGTTGTCAAAATAAAACCCAATGAGGTTGGGGTCGAAACCCATAGGAAATATGGCGTGAACTCAAGTCGCTTGCGATTTAATTTACTGATAGTTTAATGTTTCCTGAAATGGGGATTGAAGTTTCATAAATAATTATTTGTCACTTTAATTTTGATGTTTGTAATCAAGATATTATGAAATAACTAGAATTATGTTCACTAGGGCTTACGGTATATGACAGATGCTAAATTTGACTCAAGATTCTCACGGTGGTTAGTCTAACAAGCTATCTTTATCGATGATATGCTCAAATGTCTCTCGACCTATTTAAGTGTCTAATTTGATAATCCTCTTGGACTTAGGAAATCGCTATTCACTACCCTGATTTTACCTAAGGTTAATCAACCTTGTTACAATGCTGATTATTAAACAAAGTATTCTGAGTCCCTGTTGATAATTCATTTCCTACTGTACATGATTTCTTTCTCAAGCAAATCAAAGTAGGTGTGTCTACTATTTACAACCAACAGACGTTAATTAAAATCTCAGAATTATCAAGAAATCATAACACCTATTAAATCTTGAGTGTTTAGCACATCATCATGACCTAACCCTAGATCCCATAATTCAAGTTAACGGAGTTTAGCCACTCAAGATGCAAAGAATGAAACACATAATTTAATTCATAATTGAGAAGATTAACTTATTGAGATGAATAATAATTAGTGAATCATAGATTAGATCACAAAGGAAAATCCCTAAAATAGTTTTATTGTTCGAATACAAAAAGATAGAGAAAGAAATATCGGAAAATATTCTCCAAGACTCAAAGTATCGAACTCTCTTTAGAATAATGATGATGATGAATGAAAAACTCTAGAAAACCCTAAAACAAAGATTTAAATAGTTTAACCTAAATAAGGAAATAAAATTAAAGTTGCAGCTTTTTCTCAGAATAGGCAACAACATCCGTGATAGCTTATCAGGAGTCTGATGGCTTATCACGGATGTCGTCAGCTCCTCTGCACTTTTGGCTTCTGTTGTTTAAGGCTGACGACGATGTTGATACCTTATCACCAACCTGATGGCTTATCACGAACGTTGTCACAAAAATGTCTTCAACTCTCATTTTATGTTTAAGGCTGATAGCATCCTTGACAGCTTATCACCAGGCTGACAACTTATCATGAACATCGTTAGCCACACGTGTCCTTTATTTGGCTTCACTCTTCAGCCTTTTTTCTTCCATTATTTTTGGTTCTCCTACATCTCAACATTTACTGCAGAAATCAAAGTAAACTAATCAAAAACAACTAAAGTTGCTCAAGACCTTACAATTATTTAGATTTAAAAGCCTCAAATGTGTTAGCGTGGGCTCACACATCAATTCATCGACTTTCAGATCCTAGCAAATTACGAAGAGTTGGGTCCTCCACTTTTCGATCAATCTCTGACGCCGCTCTCCACAATGCTTGTCTATAGTTGGACAAAAGTAGTGTCACTCGGTGAAAGCTCACTATGAATGATGTCACTGCACCTTCTTGTTTTATGTTGTACTCTTTTTCCTTCAACCTAAAAGAATGGTACAAATAAGAATGCTATGTACTCTAGTTCTAGCATCTCAGGTTATTTTTGATTGAGTGTGAATACCTGACCAAATATGTTCATGGGTTATGTGTCGTTCGATTTTATGAAGCTCTTTGGCTTCTCTATTGCTGATTTAACAATTGTGATGATTTGTTATAAAGTTATTGCGATTTAGAAGTCTGACCTAAAACCTTTCAAGAAGTAGTGTGTTTGTTTTGTTTTACTCTATATTAGGAAAATAGCTGTTTGAACCAGTGGTTAGATTTGAGCCGAGGGTCTATTGGAAACAACCTCTCTACCACACAAGGTAGGGGTAAGGTCTTGTGCACACTACCTTGCGGTATCTTGTTGAAGGGTAAGGTCTTGAAAGAGCCTTATCTTCTTCAAAGGTACTATTGGAACAGCTGTACTATGTCTTCACTAGACATAGTACGTTTTATACTGTAAGTGTTGTTATCCATATATATCATTCCATTGATAAATTCTTTACATAAAAATGGTCAACAAAAATGACAACTACGCCTCTTTCCCAAGCTAGTTGGATCAGTTGTATAGATCCTCGATATCCATTTCTCTCTACTTAAACCTATTTCATTGATTCAATAGTTGAGGCACTCCTGCACCAGAATTCCTCTACCTAGAATTGACCACTAAAGAAGGAAAAATGGAAAAAGTAACAAAGGCCGCTCTAAAGAATTCATCCCATAGAATGGTGGAGGAGGAGAGGAAACTCAATAACTATAAGTAGTCAAGCCAATCACATACTGATAGTGTACTTGCATCCTTAGTTTGAGGTATTAAATTTTAAGTAGTAGCATGGAAGTATTTTGCAATGAAACACACATTGTAGTCTTTCTTATTGATGTACTTTCTCACTTGCCTCGGAAAGAAAAAATGGAAATTTTCACAAATCAAAGAAAATAGCATGGCTTAACATATAGGATACCGAAGGGAAGGGAATTTTATCACCAATTAAATAGTAGTTCTTCTGGCCTACACATTTTGTTTCCTGGTTGATTTCATTTTCCTCTTTCACGTGCTTCTTGTTTCTACATAATGCTGGACTTTATTCGTTGGAAGATTCTCAAAGGACTCCTTAAGTTATCGAAGAACAAGGAGTGTGCAGATTGCGAAGCCAAGTACGTACATATATTTGAATTTGATAGTGTGGCATTCAGAACTAATTCTGCTGGGAGGACTGTTGACGTTAAACAGAAATCACCTTTAGTATATGAACTTATTTGATAATCTTGCGATGACTATAATTCTTTTTTGTTTAAACTCAATGCATAGGTCCTCGATGAGAAAGCGTGAATCTTGGGATCTTCTATGCATGCAATGCTCCCTCGTCATGTCTGAGATTTTATAGATATATCTGAACTATGAAATAGTTCAACAATGCATGTTTTAATTTCTATGTTTTTTGACAATTGAAATGATCGTGGCCAACAATCGTACAGTTTATAATAGTCCTTTCTTGTCAATTCTTGATTGACGTAAGAACCATTTCAACTACTAAATATAAGGGCGAGTAGATACTAGTAGAGTATCGCCTATTCATAGATCTGCACCCGCCTTTATACAGTTGGATACAAAATTCTCTATTTTAGAAAAAGGAACTAAGGTAGTAGATCTTTTAGCTCCTAGCTGCCATGGAGGAAAAATCGAACTACTCAAGGTAGCTGAAGTTGGTAGAAAAGTACTGTTAAAGCTCACAGGGCTGAATGTTTGGCAGAGTGGTCCAGTCCCCTTATATATATATTCATTCTTTTGATATTGTCTGGTCCAGTTTGTGTACATTGTGATTATTATTATAGGGTATCTACTACCTCCCACTAGCACAGGCATTAGTTAACTGTCATAAAGACTTGGGCAAATGTGAAGAAATCGCCAATTATTTTTTGGAAATTGAATATGAGACCTCTTGGTTCTCAACCCACTTTATCAACAACTAGGCCACAACCTTTGTTAGGCTTTGAACTAATAAATATTACGTTAAAAGTATAATGATACTTTTTTTAGCTGACAGCCCCCTACTGAAATCATTGGATCACCAAGATAGAGATGGTTATTCATCTACTTATTCAACTTAGTTATGACTTTAAGGTCGGCACTGTGATTTCTTTCTACCAATTACCATGCATACATGAATGTACTTTTTCTTCCCATCTAAATTTTATCTCGAGTGGAAGGAGTGAAAGTTATTAACGTAATGTACTTGAAAAGAACTCTACATTTACTTTCCTCGATGGCTGAAGTTAATGGCTCAATAAGGGCAGTAAATTGAGTAGGTCAACTTTTACATTTTATGTTATTTGTTCTACTTGCCTCATAATTTCGAGATCTCGAGTAGAGATGCAAGCCAGGATTGGTTGTCTGTTTCTTGGTCCCCAATAATTATTATTTATTACTCCCTCCATTTCAATGTGTATGTCTTACTTTCCTCTATCTCTTCCTTTTTTGACAACTCTTTAATTCTAACTTTCCACATGGAATGTTTAACATCGCAAGATTAAGACATTTTGGTACATTCTGCATATCTTTAATTTCTATCCATCAGATTTAAAAGTCTTATTTACTTTCTTAAACACCGTGTCAAATCAAAACCAGTCAAACAAATTGAAATGGAGGGAGTCCTTTGTTTCTTGTTATAAACCTTAGGTATAAGTACCACATAATCATATGTATTCCATCTTCCTATTTTTCTTCCTCTTCCTTAGCCACAGCTTACTAGCATAGGGGTTTCACCACTCTCTACTAAGTCCTATCCTCTTCTCTTTGCTCAACTGTATGTCAGCGAACGTCTAATCTCAGCATACCATCATATTTGTCTCCAACGCATACTTTTTGGCCTAGCAATATAACTTAGGAAGTGCTTGCTTATGATAGATCAATTATGAGTACTGTTTTTGAATATGATTGTTCCGTAATCTATTGTTTGTGTATTTTTGCAGGTTCAATCAGCTGCACTTGATACATGGCACCCGAAACAAGTTGCATTTATTCAATGTTAGGTTTTTCTCCTCAATTTCTTAAACTTTTTTATATATATGTGATATATAAGTTGAGTCAATTGTTGATCCAATAAATGGCCTAATTGTGTGTAATCCCTTTTCTGTTGCCGGTATAGCAATGGGAAATGAGAAGGCAAATAGTTATTGGGAAGCTGAGCTTCCTCCAAATTACTATAGAGTTGGTATTGAGAATTTCATCCATGCAAAGTATGTCCCGTACTAGTTCCTGGCTTAAGCAATACTTTTGTTCTAGTATGTTGCAACTTTATTGGTAGTACTTGTATTTCATTTTGGTATGAGGATAAAAGGTGGATCCCTAAGGATGAGAAAGAGATTCAAGAAGGGAAGGCCACAGGGCGACAACAATGACATTGTGACAGAAGTAGGCATGGGCATGCTCGTAACTCCAGTGGTTCATTCGATGAGAGGGTGAGTATACAACGCCCTAGAATAAAGTAAGTGATGTCTGCTGCTAGATTCAGTATATCTCTACCACCAAGAGGGTCATAATGAGTATGTCAAACTTATATTCATCATTCTGGTACTTTTATATCTGTTACAAACTTTGAATCTAATAGTTCAACTCATAAAAAGGTATCTCCTGGTGCGGGTGCTCTTCCTCACCTGACAAGTCAGACGACACAACCGATTGCAGTCGCTGAATCTATAAAGTAGGTTGTAGAAGTTAATCCTCCTAGAGTTGATATTGCTACTGATCTTTTCGAAATATTGTCTATGGATTCTCCGAATGACATGGCACAAGTGTTGCTTCTATAGATGATAACTCGTGGACAGCTTTTTAATGTATGTTACTTAAGTTACAACTTTCCTATATTTTTTATTTAGCTCTTTTATTCGAATCAAACCTTGTAACTTCTCAGTTGTTGAAGAAGAACCAGTAGCAAAAATTGGTGTAGCGAAAGCTGATCATCGAAAATGTCAATCCGCCTATGAAATTGATGATTTATTCAAGGATTCATCAATACTGTCATCATCTGTTTCAACTTCCTCCTTGTCTGATAAGCCTCCGAAAGATGTCAAAAATGATATCATGAACCTTTTTGACAAGGTACTATATGTACTTTTTGACATTGTACCTTAAGATGTCATCAATAGAATCACTACTATGAGGAATTCTATGTTCCCCAGATAATGTCATCTAGTGACAAATGGATCCTCTAATGATCCTTTTGAGGTATTATTTTTCCTACATGTGGATTCGGAGCTCTACAAGAAAGCACGCCATTGCAGTCCGTGAACGCGGAAGTTTATGAGTCCTGGTATACCTTATCTTTTCCTATGTGCGAGAATGTCCTATAGTAATGGTATCAACAGTCACGTTAGCTGACAGGCTGATGTTTTAAGGCTCCTGCATAAATTATTGTCATAGTTATATCTAAACCATGACTTTTGTATTGTCACGTATATTATTAAAGATTTATCTGAAAACATACCAAAGTGCCATTGGTGATTGCTCTGCTCGTAGAGTGATGGATTCGTTGTATTGTTTAATTATAATATCATTATACAAAGTGTCATTTGTCAATTAGAATGTTTAATTAGTCAGGTTGTGTTAATCATATATGAATTGAACAAATATTGGATTGTATGTTATGCCTAAAGGAACAATCAAATTTGGGCTAAAATTAGAATCTATAATTAGTTATTGAAAATTGATTGGTCCCACTAATTTTTTTCTTTAAAGAATAATTATGGAGGTTTTAAACCCCCGCAATTCTTAAATAAAAATTAATTATAAAAAGAATTAAATTTGGAGTAACGGGGGTCGCCCGTCGTAAAATAACCACCGCAAATTAATTATGGCGGTCAGAAAAAAACTGCCACAAATTGATTGTAGTAGCTTGTATTGTGGGTGTTTTGGGAACCCTCGGAATCAAAATTTGGGAGGGTTTAAAACCACTACAAACTGTAAAATTAACCCCCACAATTTGACCCATTTTTTGTAGTGTAAGGAGCAGCAACAGAAGAGAAAACCTCTACAAAGAACCAATAATAACCTACCAAACCCTTGAAGCTCTAAATCTCAATTTAAGAAGTAGGTCTATCCCAATCACAAATCACCGTTATCTTGATTAGATCAACCATAATACCATCCTTGGTCGCCACATAACTCAAGAAAGAGACAAAATTCAATAAAAATTGCACTTGGATAATATAGCATACAACTTTTCACAGTGCAACCTCTGAAATACAAACCTCAAATGCTTCACATGGTTAGCCTCATTCTTGGAATAAACCAAGATGTTATCTACAAATGCAATCAAAAAGGAGTCGAGATACGGTCAAAACACCGGATCCATAAACTTTTGAACACTATTTGGGAATTAGTTAACCCAAATGACATGACCAAGAACTCATAATGAACGTATCAAGTATGAAAAGTCATCTTCGTAATATCCAAATCCTTAATCTTCAACTGGTGATACTCGGATCTAAAATCAATATTGGAAAACACCAACGTATCCTGAAGAT
>NW_025855040.1:13273-20157 GCF_002878395.1 Capsicum annuum
GACCATCATGACTAGCATCAACACTAACTTGAAAGTTTTCAATCACACTATTTTTATATTCAAGTACTGAGCTAATCTTAGGGGCACATGGTTCATTATAAATATCAAGAGAACTAACAAAGGGAGAAACATAAACACCTATATTAAGAAATTTAGAAACCACTTCATAGGGAATCACATGACAACAATTTAAACTGAAGGGAATGTAGGGAATAGCATCACTACCTCGGTTTGGACTAGGACAGTCCACTCTTTTGAAGACTTCGGCCAAGGGTGTCTTGAGGCCATTTTTATGTTAAACCCCTTGTATATTCTTCTTTTATAAGTCATGAACTTGAGCCTGCAAATGAGAAGAATAAAGACTAGGTAAAATGCTAGCCTTTGGGTTAGTGAGTAACAAGGGTCCTTTAGGGACAAGATCCACAATCAAGCATTTCTTTCCCTTTTTTATTTCACTACCCGTGGTTTCCCTTTCCTTTTCCTTCTTTTCTTCACATTTTTCTTGTACCTCAATATCAAGCTTCTCTCCATCTTGAGGCTTGGCCTCATTCTCTTCGGATTCTAACTGTGGAGAAGAGTTATTGGATTTTGTGAAGTGTAGGATCTTTGGACTTGAGGTGTTTCGACTTCTGAAGGGTAAAGCCTTTGGTCAAGTGAGTTTGGAACTTGGTACTTCAGATTTTGAGGTAGAATTTGAGTACCAAGTCCCTTTTGTTGGACTTGGTTCAATTGTTGGTGTAATGGTCTTTGGACCTCTCGGGTTGGGGGACTTTGGACTTGATAGCTTAGGTTTTGTGGAGGCTTTGGTGGACAAAGTCTATCAACTCCCGCTTTCATTCTAATCACGTCACCCTTCATTGATCCAACATAACCTCTCATATCTCACACATCCATTCTTAATTTTTCCAATTCACAAGATAAGGCATCAAACTGAGCTATCAAAACTCCCACAGCATCATTTCCCAAAGGTTGGGATGAAGAACCCTCGGGATCCATGGTCAAATGTACCTAATAGGAAGCAAAAAACAGTAAAGGAAAACCTACAAAATGAGCAAACAAGTTAGTTCAAAAGCCTCACCACACTCATACTCGAATCTCACCTCAGACTTGGTCTCGCAAGTGTTGAAGACTTGGCAATACTTGGCAAGTGAATTGAGTGGTGAATAAGCCTTGGTACGGAATATATTTTTGTTTGATAAGACTCAAATAAAATGATGCATGGCCTTGAATGAACAAAATACTACGAATTAAAAATGATAAAAAGCACACAAAAATCGAAGACACGAAAGAAACAAACTCTAGACTAATTACCAACCTAGTAGGTACTTACTAGTTTGCTAATTAGTGAAAGAATTAACTCAAAAGAATCTAGAATCAAATTAGAAACTAAGAAAATCTACTTAGGAACTCAATTTGGCCGATTGGCTAGTGATGACATGGCATTCCAAGATTGGATGTTGAGCTTTAAAAATGTTCACTCCCCAAATGTAACTCTCGGCCTAACACTCCTTTGGAGAAGAAGGATGAAGATTTTGAGGGGGAAATAACAAGTTTTGGAGCCCTTTTAAGCTTCCAATTGAAATTCAAAAACAATGGTCCCCCCTTTGTACTTGGATTGTACTTGAATTATTCCTTTTGTCTCCTCTTTCTTTTGGATGAATATGAATATTCCAAGGAATATTCCTTTACCAACACCAAGTACACTCTCTTTGTTCTCCTTTTTTGGATCAAACACACTCTTTGAATATTATTCCTTAGCAAAACTTGATGAACATGGAAGAACAAGATGAATATATAAGAGTTGACCAAAGTTTGACCCCTAACCAAATGAACCCCAATTTCCGATTTTCTTGTAGATCTAGGTTCCTTAGTCCAAGGTGAACTAAAATATCTAAAATTCAGCAACAACCCACGTCCAAAATTCAAAAACCCACACGGATCTAAGCTTAAAAACTTCAAAACACCATATCCATGGAGGTTCTTAACTCAAACTTAACCAAACTTCACTTTAAAAGTAGATCTAGACTACCTAGGCACTAGAGGGCGAGGATCTAGTACAACAAACTTCAAAGATAAAGTAAAAACGCGCAGATCTTAGCTTTTAGGTTGGATCTACAACACTACACAAGACACCACTTTTTTTAGATTTTCAGATTTTTTGATTGTTTTTTTGTTGAGATTTTCTTAATAAGGATACTAAAACAAAGATTTTAGATTTTCAGATTTTTTGATTGTTTTTTTGTTGAGATTTTGTTAATAAGGACATTAAAACAAAGATTTAAGGATGTAGGAACAACCCTAACCAAGGCTTTGATACCAAATGATAGCCTGAAGGACCATCAACTCACGAAATTAAACACTAGAAGGCAAAAATCAGCAAGCACACAAAAGGAAAAACAACACACTTAGAAGAAAAGAGATGAAGAAAATATGCATAAAGTAAAAATAGTAGACAGACCCTTACTTCCACCAATGAATAGCACTAGAAGGTGTATCAAACCTTTAAACACACATCACCAATGTAAGATCAAACCTCACCCTTAGGTGGATCAAAAGGAATTCACACTCCCTCAATCACACCTTTCTTGCCAAATGTTCAACACAAATGAAATCCATCAATTTTATTAAACTGTCAAATTTTGGTTTCTATCTAAACTAAGAGACTATGAACTACAACTAAAGAGAAATCTCTCAATATTCTTCAAAACTCATGAAAATACAAGCTAGAATGTTTATTTATACTATTACATAACAATAACTAAATTTCCCTTAATGAGGATTGGGAAGATGCGCCCTTAGAGTGTTGTCTTTTGAAGTATAAAGACCACTATAACCTTAATGAATAGGTGCCTATGTGATGTAAAGATTCCTCATTTTCTCTTCAATTTGTTCAAGGCTTTTAAAAGGCTCCCAAAGGGTCTTCAAGAACTTGCAAAATCCAAACTTGAATCTTCTACCAGATTTTGAAATCCTTGAGCTCTTTAGGCTTGTATCAATTGGTTTATTCTTCTCTTCATTTGTGGTACCTGTTTATATAATTACATAAATTTACAATGAGGTTATCTTGTAGTTCATCGTATGTCATGCTGTGAAGATCTCCATCTTCCAAAATAGAAGTCTTGGTTTCCCATATTTTTAGGTGACTGTTGACAAAATTCTGGACCTGCAAGCTATATGGATAGATCATCTCCGGTGATTTTAGTTCGTATACAATCATACTGTATCTGGAAACAGTGTTTCAATGTTATCATTTTCTTCCATTTTGAACAACTCATATTCATTGACCAGGTCAGTTTTGACTTTGGTCATTCCTTCATAGGTGTCCTCTAATTTATCGTACATGTCTTTTGCAGTCCCGCAGGTTGATATCTTGTTGTATTCTTCTCCATTTACTGCACAAAGAATTAAACTTATAGCATGGGCATTGGTTTGAATTACTTTGGTGACCTTAAAGCTTTTAAGGTCTTCTATGTCAGGACTGCTACATTCTTTATCTTTGTCCGTTGACTTCTTTTTATGTCTTGGAATTGGCTTTGGACCCTTCTTGATGACAACCCATGCCTGAAAGTCATCTGATTGGAAAATGATTCTTAACCTATTATTCCAATAAGAGTAATATTGTCCATTAAAAGCATGGTGGTCTTGTGGAGGAGTGGCCGTACTCAAGAGGGGGTAAATTGAACATTTTCTGTGAGTTGACTACTGATTTTTCATAGTCGACTCATCTTTAGATCAGTACACTTCACAAGAAAGATCAGATTTAAAACAATTAAGCAAATAAGTAATCAAACATAAAGTAAAGACACCAAGATTTATCCTGGTTCAGAACACCAATGTGGTGCCTACTTTCAGTCCCCTTGGGTTTCAATGTTTTCTTAGATCTTTCAATATTGGCTTTGAGTACAATCATGGGAATAAGTTCTGAAGACTTATTTTTCACTTAGGATCTTGTGACATAGCTTCAATTTATATTACAAAGTTAAGTCGATCCTAACCTTTGTATAACAATTGTAACCTTAAGAATACAAAGTCTCATGAGACAAAGATTATGACACTTTGAGTTTTTCTTCTTAAAGGTGTGCAGGTGCTTCAGCTTTTGTCTCTTCTTTTATAGTGTCCATCTTTTTTATTGCCATTACCCTTTGTGAGGAAATCCAAGAGATTTCTTCTCAATCAATGATTTGGATTGATTCCTTGATTGAGGAATGGCACCATAATGTATGTTCACATCAAATATGTCCATACATGGTACAATTTCCACAATTATACATGTCATACAAGATATGTCCATATAACGGTTATGGCCTTCCTTTATTTTGGGATCATGATCCTTCTTCTATTTAAAAAACATTTGATTGATTTGCTTGCCATACTATTTGAATGTCGTGATCCTCCTTTTCATGATTAAATGTTCTTCCATCTTTGGAGTTGGTTCTCTTGCTTGCTTCTATGTTGAGTTAGTCTTTTTTTATCCTCCATATCTTCGGGTGAGATATCTTTCTATCTTTCAACATCTTGCAAAGGTCCACACATTAATTTGTCTTTATTAAAACTTGAATACATGAGGGAAACACATACGAATACGAAAGAAGAAGTATACATAGATAAGTATCACATCTAGGAAAGACAATACATCACACAAAAATACAAAGTAAATATAAATGCAATGGAGATGATGATGATGCTGAAGTTCATGGTTATTGGAAAACTTTCGTATACACGTACAGAGATAAAGCTCACCAACGTAGGACCCATGGGGGCTTTGTCAACCTATATAACCAATATCCAATACCAATATCCATATTTTCTCTCTATTACATCCTTCGGTAGAGGGTTTTTATGATGTCACATTTTTTAGAAAAAGACAGATTTCTAGTATTTCCACAGTGATACAGTGTTTCACAAATGAATATAATATGAGGATGTAATGCTCACAACCAACAAGAATGAGAAATTCTATATCCAACCAATATACCAACTAAGTGAGACAAAATCCACTCATTTATCCAACAATCCATGAATCCAACATAATCTATTGCCAATAGAATGAAATACATGAAAAGTCACCATTGACACCACATTAGGCTTTTTCATCAAACAAGATTACAATAAATTTCCACGTACAGAAGGCCAATAAAATCATATAGGACCCCACACAGTCATACATAGCAAATAATGTTCCAAACCACAAAATAACATCAATATATAGGTCCCCACACGGGCAGAAAACAATAATATAGCCATTTTAATGATAAGTTCTCACATCAATAACATGATTTTATATCAACATTTACTACCTATCCCAATCTGAAGAAAGTTAATTCATAACCTACCTTGAACACCAAAAACTAGTCTAGAAGCCTTTAATCAAAGACTTTCTCCCATGAACGGAATCTCATTCAACTAATACATAGAAATATAAAATCTATGTATCAAAAGAAAGGAAACGATACCCATATTGGCCTATTTTCATGTCGAGGTCAGAACTAACCCCCGAAATGGATTTTCAATAAAGATGGTTAAATCATAATTTTATTTTTGAAACATGTTTCCCATACTCTTAGGTGTCTATAGCTAAAAACCCAAGCGAAAATAAGTTTAAAACAAAGTTCAAATCAAAGAAACTTTTTTGATAAAAGACTCCAAAATCCATGTTAAAAATCGAGAATTACAGTTGTTTCAAAGATGAAATTGAGAGAAAAGTGAAAATTTTTAGATTAGAAACTCACCCAAATGAGAACAGGTTGAAATCAGGGTTTAAGTTGGAGAAATATAATTTTTAGGCCTAATGGGCCAAAATCCCCAATTTCTCACTTTAAAATCCACGTTAAAACAAATTTTAAATAATAAAATTTAGGTGAAGTAATTAAAATAGGTGTTTTGGAGATTACCCAAGTTTTGAAATGGAAGAAATTGTTCAAACTCATGAAAACTCTAAGCTCCAAGTCTCAAAAATGATGAAAATGGAAAAACATAGGTATTTAAAGGATCCAAGCATCGGATACGTGATCACTGGGTCACTTAAGGGACTACACCTTATGCGATCAGGTGTCGCATACACAATACATTTCCTGAGGGTAGGTATTGAAAAAGCAAACTTGTTATCACTTATGTGGGGTTTGCAATTGCGACCAAGATGTTGCATATGTGACACTCAATCTGATCTGCTGAGTTGCATACGCAAACAAAGAATCAGTTAAGTGGGAATCGCAATCATGGCCAAGATATACCATATGCGATGCTTGGTCTGATTTGCTGAGTCGCCTAAGAGACCAAAGTGTCATTTACGTGAGTGAACTAACTGGGTGGGGCACCAGCTAGAGACTTGGAATTCTCCAACTCTCTGCATACCCCTCGGGATTCAAGTTAAATACCACAAATGCAAACAAACTATGCTACCCTATGATATTCGATTACCTGAATGACCCCGCAATCACTACCACAGTCACCACTACCTTTTGCCGCTCGTACCTCAATTAGAACCTCTACCTCTCAAAACTAAAATAGGAGTAGCTCTAAACATATAATGGGGATAGTCCTTGGCTAGATAGCCCGTCTCCTCACACATAGCAAACTTTATGGCCCAACTCAATAGGAGGAGGTACGATTGGACCGGAATAGCCACCCAAAATTGTTGAACCAAAAGACCCACTACTTGAACTCTACAAGGTTGCCTGCACGGGTCTACTATGATACCTACAAAAACCTCTAGAATCCCTACCATGAGATTTGTGACATCTGAACTCACTCCTATGCTGCACCTTCTTGGATCCTCCTTGAGATGCTCAAAGAATACCCTTAGTCATAGTAGAATGATCCATTATAATCTAAAATGACGCTCTAAACACAACTATCTGAGTCAGACCTAACTGAAGATAAATATG
>NW_025855040.1:23157-27267 GCF_002878395.1 Capsicum annuum
GATGATGTGGCATCATCGGAGGCATTTTCCTAACTTTTATTATTCTACAGAAAAGGGACAAATATACCCCAAAACTATTATAAGTGCTACACATATAAATTTTGTTATAGTTTGAGTATATATATACCTCTGTCGTTAATCATAGAAGAATAAGTATGAGTAGAACAGATAAGATTTGTGATTATGTGTGCTCAATGAGAACTTAAATATTGAGGAAACTCGGTATACTATCTACTCCTTTTATTCATTTGGCATCAAGATCAAACTTGATTTGGCCATTCAAATCAAAGGTAACATGCACTCTAAGAAACATATTGGAAGTAGGACAAATCAATTGCTTAAAAGAAAATTTAATGTTTGAAAATGTGAAGCAGCAATCACGACCATATTAAGATAAAGGAATAATATCTTAGGGTAGACCTTTCATTTAATTGAAATGGATGGAGCACTTAAGCATTAAGAATTAAATACAAGCCTTTGAATAAGAATTAGTTCAAAGCCTACTTCAATCCTCTCTTTCTACTTTGTACGGGCATTGCTTCTAGGAATATAAGTTGATTTCATTTAATATGACCAATGTGCTCCTAATTATAACACAAAAACTGAAAAATATAATGTCGGGGGAGGGGGAGTGCTCACTATAGTCCATATAGTGACACCATATTATACTTCACATGGCCCGTTGTGTGGCACCCTATTGTAATGCGCACGGCTTAAAGCTATGTTCTACATATGCGGTGCATGGCCCTAAATTTCAGTCCAAGACATTCTTTTTCAATCCAAGGCTTACCTCTAAATGTTTTCCAACCTTTTTAAGGGTTATATGACCTTAAACACATAGAAAACCCAAGGACATGCATAAAGTTTGGGGTTGTTAGACTAAATCTAGAGATATACACAAATAGAAAGGAAACACCCTGAGTTGAGATAATTATATCTTTGTGCAAGTAAAATGCTTTTGAAACATTAACTTTATTAGATCTCTCCCTCAGACCTTCCTAAGGTAAGCATCTGATCCATATATCATATTGCTTATCAAATGCTTAATATGCTTTGTTCATCCAAGCCAAAATAATCGGATTACATCTGAGACTCTACACAACTTATCAGTTTACTTATAATTATATAATAGTTGCCTAAGAATTAAACAGGTTGCCTAATATGTTTCAATGAATCAGTAATAGTTTAAGTAAAGGAGATAATTTTTTTTGTAACACCCCAACTTAGAAAAGAGTCCCATATCGACAAAATATAGGAGGGATGTTGGGTACACAAGTAAAAAATCCTTACTCCCTAGTGACGCATTTTAAAGCCATGCGAGCCTGAGCCCAAAGCGGACAATATCACTAGTTGTTTGGCCAGAGACAAAGGTATCTCAGGCCTTAATGGTTTAGGATGACCATCTTGTTCAGGGCCTCGGCTCGGGTCATAATAGTGTAATACCCCGTACTTCTACCTAGCTTGAAATCACCCCAAGTATGTTAGAAACATACTTTGAAAGATGAATCCACTTTGATATACATGGAATTTTTAATATTTTAACTTTTTTTTCATGTGAAAAATTAAATTATCTTTCCAATGATACCAATTTCATCCAAATTCGGTATTGGGGTAGAAAGTTATGGTCGTTTTACAGAAAGCAGTCAAATACGCCCAGGTGCGATGATGATGGCCGTCGGACCATCGACCTAGCGATGGACTGTCACCCAAACCATCGCAGCAGAGCAGTAAGACCACATTCTGCCTAAGGTTGATTGCTAAGGCCAATGGACCGTCAAGCTAGCAACGGACCATCGCCAAGCCGTCGCAGTAGAGGTAGTGAACCCCTATTCTACCCAGGTGTGACGGTCAGGACTGACGGACTGTCGACCTAGCGATGGACCATCGTACCCACCATCGCATAGTTCATTCAGTTATTTTAAAGTCACTTTTAAAGGGTATTTGGGTCTTTTTCCGCCCGTTTTAACCCCTAGTTATATCAACTCAAGGCTCATAAGTTCATTGTCCATCTACAACATCAAATTAGGGTTTTCTCCCAAAGATAATCCCTAAGAAACAAGATCCAAATCTTCTTTAAGAAACTAAGATATTCAAGTTCTTCAAGTCCAAGAACAGTAAGAAACTCATAACCCAAGTATGTTATGTGTTGATTCATGGGTTCCTTTCACCTATGAACCTCAAGAATCTCTTTTCAAAATCCAATATTTGTGTATTTATGAATGTTCATGTTTTAAATTTAATTGAAATTCATATTCATGATGTTGTGAGGTTTTGATTCATGTTTTAAATTACATATTCCAATAATTGGACCTAGTATGTGATGATTTGCATAATAATCATGATAAACCCTTCAACTTGAAAAATTATTTATGCAACCATGACAATTAGGATCATTGATGATGGTATAACCAAAGTATGCTCCTCATGTGTTTGATTAAATGACTATGTGAAGGAAAAGTGCCATACTAGTATGATAATATGAAATCCCCAATCATGTCCAAGTTCATACATGTCAAGTGTTTGATGAAATGCCTTAGTCAATGAATTATGGATATATGTGTAACCCTTGTGGTGCTTTAGAACTTCTACTTAATGAAATCTCCAACTTATTGTAATATGGATTATGATGTTGGTTATGTATTCAAGAAAGTTATGCTTTGTCAGTTTTATGCTATCAAGTCCTGGGGGTACTTGTACCCGACAATTTAGATGTGTGCCTAGATCCAGTGTCATGTTTTTAAGATACTCTCAGTCGAGCAATGTTCATAGAAATTTAGTCAGTCTTATGACTCAGGAAAACTCAATAAACTTAGTAATATTAGAAATCTCAGAAATTCAGTAACCTCAGTAGTATTCTGTCAGTCAACGGAACTTAGTTAATTCAGTCCAGTTCAGTTCAGTAATCCATGTTCAGTATCTATTCATATGGGAGTAGAAATTAGCACCGAGTGAACGTAAGGATGGGAACACACACTATCAGATGAGGGTGTGATTCTTAGAAGTCATCCTTGCATTCCAGAACTATAGCCAACATAGGTTAAGACATCAATACTGTCAGATGAAGGTTGATGAGGTGGATAAACACAGTCAGATGAGGGTCCCACGATTCTTTTTTATCAGATGAGGGTCACCCATAGCTTGTCCTTACCAGTGGCGCGGTATTGACACCCTTCCAATTAGGGTTTCAAATTGGACCATAACTCAGCTATATTTTTTTATTTAGGGCATATCAGTTAGATGACTACTTCCCACAGTTTTAGTACAGAATCAGGACTGTCAAATATAGTCATTCAGTCTCAGTAATAGAACTCAAATAGTTCTACAAGATTCAGGACTGTCAGATATAGTCAACTTAAAATAGTACAGTACTCAGCTAGTTCCATCAGAACCTAGACTGTCAGATATAGTCACTCAGTATAATTTATTTAAGTTATACAGATATCAGTATCTCATGTTATCAGTACTCGAACTCAGTAATTATACAATCACGAACTCAGTTATAGTTACTATGTATTCATGCATGTATTCTCACGTTCATGTTATTCGGTCAGTTAGTATAGTTCATGTATGTGAACCCTTTACATTTATCCTACCTCACATGCATACCAGTACATTAAAACGTATTGATGTATTTGCGCTATGGTGTTTTATACC
This sequence comes from Capsicum annuum, assembly GCF_002878395.1. NCBI lineage: Eukaryota > Viridiplantae > Streptophyta > Magnoliopsida > Solanales > Solanaceae > Capsicum > Capsicum annuum. The sequence goes on from NW_025855040.1 coordinate 26,812, forward strand.
ATAGGTTCAGAAGCACGAGCTCTAGAGCACCAGTAGCATTCCAGTCTTAGCAGTCAGGGTTAACAGTGAGTCCTCATCCTTTGAGGACATGACCATTACTTTATTATATCATTAATTAATTTATTTTAGTAGTTGGAGTTAGTTGATGACATTTCCCATTAACTCCTTATTGAAATAGTTCGGTCAGTTAGAGGCTTTTCAGACTATCATGTTCAAATAGTTTATTTCATTTTTTGTTTTGGTGATGCCATATCATTCAGAGAGTATTTTATCAGTTTTGAACCTTATGGCCTTACAACCATTATTTCTGCATTTATACAGTATATTATGTAGTGCTTAGGTATAGATGTCAGCCATGGGTTAGCTTATGATCCTTCGGGGTCATGAGCACCGTGTAGCATTTTGGGTACCAGATTCAGGGCGTTACATTTTCAAACGTGAAAAACACATTTTTTA
>NW_025855040.1:27297-27876 GCF_002878395.1 Capsicum annuum
CTATAAGATTTCACCCTAAACTTCACTAAACAACTTAAGCCTCAGAAACAACAAATTACATGACTTTGGTAACCTAGGAGTTATAAACTATAACACCTAATTAATGATTAATTCACAAACCTCCCATGGCATGTGACCCCAAGTATTTGATTTCCCTGACTTCAAGATGATAATCTAAATTATCTTATAATTCACTATAACTAGAATTACAACACCATTACAACTCACGAACGAACTCCTAATGTATAATAAATAAGACCCCTTATCTTTCATATTACTAGGACCGGGTTCAACAACATATTCCTTCAATCTCCAAGTTACATACTGCCTAGTCAATCTGTCAATTGCTTTTTCTTTGTAAGTATGGAAATGAATGTGAGTCGCATCCCCTTTATTGAAACACAACTCTCGTAAGAGTTCTTCTTTAAATCAAACTTCTTCTCTCATTAGAACTCTTATCTCTTAGAGTTACTTTAAGTTTATATCCTACTATCATTAAAACTCAAGCTTCTTCAAGTGTTGTAGTGAGGCTCCAACTCCTAAATTCATCACATGGTAATTATCTTGATTTTATCATAT
>NW_025855041.1:0-1849 GCF_002878395.1 Capsicum annuum
TTCCTACGTGTGTAAAATCTAATCCCATGATTTACATTTGAATACTTATGTCATGATTATTATCCTAGTGAGAATAGTGCTTATGAGGTGAAAAATTTTCATAGGAATCCCTTAGAGCAAAGTTGAGCTAAGAGTCTTTGATTCAGCTAAATTTTGATATTCGATTCTACAAAGATTGACTTTGAATGTGTATAAATTTTGACATATATGGAATTTTGATGATAAATACCCACCAAATGATAGATAATTGATTTATGTTTCCAACGATATGAATTTCTCCTTAATACGATACCCGAGCAAAAAGTTGTGACCATTTTCATGAGAAATAGTAAAGAATCGCGATAGCCCCACGCCGTGAGGGATATTCTACCAGAATAGGGGTGCGTTGCGAGGCCTATTACACTGGAAAAAGGGGTCGTGCCATGAGGTCCATTCCCATGAAAAAAAGAGGCCAAGGGGCAATTGGGTCCGTTCCCCTCAATCCCAATTGTTCAAAACATGATTTTTAGCATTTCAAGGGGCATTATTTGTCCATTACCTCAAAATTTCTCACTAGAAATCCTTCCCCTTTTCCAAGAAAAAAGTTCAAGCTTTTCCTCTAAAGAACATAAGGATTTAAGTTCGAATAAAAGATTTATTCAAGCATTCGTTCAATTAAGGTATGTGGGGTATTCATCAATAGGTCCCTTTCACCCGTTGAGCAGAAAACCCTCCTCTTTGATTAAAGTATGAGTTTTTCCTTTATTATAGAATTTTCACCTATTCAAGATGAATTCAATCCATTCTTTTCTTTAGTAAATTGACTCAATCCATGTCCTCATATGACCCCATGAAAAAATAGGTTATTTCATACTTTAAATTTCAAGTTCACATATCATATTTAAGTGATTTCATGTTACAATATCAAATTATCTATTAAACCATGTAAATATGTTGTCCTCTTATGTGTAACACATCCCTATGTTCAAATTCATGCTTCTCACCTATTTGTTGAAATATTTTATGTTTTTGGTCTTTAAACTATGATTCCATACCACTGTTTTAAGTATTGTTATCATATTTTATAATCATTCAGTGTTGGCGGGTTCTGAACACCCAATACCTATGTGTTTTACATGTTTCTATTTTTAAGTAACAACTAACAAGTCAGTCAAACCATGATTTTATTATCATATTTAGAACATCATGTTTATGCTGAGCATTTACAAGTACAGTACCATGTTATATTAAATGACTAATAACACCAATGTCATTCAATTGGGAGTAACACTTAGCACCGAGTGAACGTAGGGATAGTATCTCCTACGTAAGTTAGGCATGAGACGTTATTAATAGTCCCTAGGTTCTAGACCTACGACGCCACCGTAGATTATAAGGGTTCCCCCGTCAGTTAGTCATGACACCCTCATCCTTGGGGACATCAGCCTTGTGGATCCACATCATCAGTCATTGTTGGTACCCCTGGCAAGGTACCAACAACCTTCCAACTGGGGTTACAGGTTGGACCCCAATAGCTCAGATTGAGGCATGTTGGTTGTAGTTAGCTCCCACAGTTTTAGTGTAGTATTCAGACTAGATCAGTCCAGGCTTGTTTGACCAAGTATACACCCTTCAGTTATCCAGTCATGTTATTATGGTGATTCAGTCAATTAGATTTACAGGTTATTTCAGTACATGTTTATGCTGAGTCTTGCATTCTCAATTTTATTTGTTCATGAATCCATGTAAAGTTACTATATGTATTTCAGTTGTTCTGTAACTCCCCATATTCAAGTACGTGTATTGGCGTATTCAAGTACGTGTATTGGTCTTATTTATATGGAATTAATTTTTTTATTTTATTTATATC
>NW_025855042.1:0-1407 GCF_002878395.1 Capsicum annuum
TCAGTTTGACACTTCACATAAAACTGACACCAACAACTATGAAAGAAAATTCTTTTTGATATTTTCGTTATATGAAATGTACAAAACTTCTGCCATTTTTTTTAGTTTCTGTATAAAAAGCTCCTATTAAATTTTTTTTTGAATTATGAATGCTTACTAAAGAAAGTAAAAGGAAAATCTTTTTGTTGTTTTGTTTTTTGAGAAATGAGTATAAAAGGTAAAAAAAATATTTTTTGAATTTTTAGGATTGTGAAGAACAAAGCCATAAATAAACTCTAAAAAATTATGGAACTCTTTTGACTCACTTTTCCTTTTCTTTTCTTTTTTCAATTTTTCCTTGCCTACACACTTTCTTTAATTCTAGCTCATGATTTTTCCCTAAATCAGTCCATCAAATGACCCTATTACCCTCAAAGATGCAATAATTAGCACGTAAGGATGCTTTACGGGTGAGTCTCCTATAAAGGACCAAATGAGTCCCACTAGGTCTCAATATGATACAGATAAGCATGACCTAAAGGCTGACCTAGGCTGGAGTCCACTAACAAGGCTGTTTGGGGGAGCGTATGGTCGATAGTGGCTGCGAGAGCTTTCTACCCACTCCATACGTTCGACGGCTCCCCTACCTAAAATAAGGCTGACTCAACTAGAGTTCGTGTACACGACATATACTCCGAAACTGTTTGCAAAAGAAATAACTCGGGTTATGCAAATAATGACAGATATAAGTGGTAACACATAAAGAAAAAATCGTAAACAAAGAGAACGTAGGCATCCAACAATGATAACACAAATAATAGCACAAAAAAATGTTTATACACCTATGGTGTCAAACTGAGCCGATACAACTCAAAAAATAAACTCGAATTCTGAAAATTTCCCAGCAGAGTCGTCAAACAATCACACCCCTTTTTTACCAAAAATAATAGATTTTAAGTTTGATAGGGCTTTTATTATTAAGTAACTAAAGATGAAAATTTATTTCGAAAAGAATTTTTACAATTAAATTCAGAGTCACCACTTGACATAAATCTGGTGTGTCAAGTCATCATTGAAAATCCTTTTTCAAAAATGGTTTGACTCTTTAAAACTGATCCACAAATAGAGATTTTGATTAAGGAATTCTGTTGATCGAGGGAAAGGTGTTAGGCACCCCTCGATCCCGTGGTTCAACCACGGTCGCTTTATGGAGTATATCGGCTAGCATGAAACTATGAATGTATGAACCCACAAACACATAAACATGAAAACAAACAACCAAAACACTCAAAGTCCAAAAAATAGTGTCAAGTCCAATTTATTACAAACCAAAATAAAATACTAAAATTAAAACCTAAACTATTCTATCTATTCTTTACCCGATGCCTTGGGCCTTGATTACTAACATCTTCTGCCTACATAATACGT
>NW_025855043.1:0-2432 GCF_002878395.1 Capsicum annuum
CCTTGTTTCAAGGAGAAAGTTTAAAGAAGTCAAGTTTTTCTTTTGAAATTTGAACAAAAAGGCTCCAAGACCACTTTTCCCACCATTAACCAAATCCACCAATTCCAAATTGTATATTGATCAAGACTTGAAATTGAGAAAAAAATTTGATAAAACTCGAGGCCAATAGTGGACTTCCACGTCACTAAAGTACTGTTCACGCAACATTTTTGAGTTTAAATTTTAGATTTCTCAGTTTCATGTTATTGTTTCCTAGTTTCATTTGTTTGCTCGACACTAATTGACAACCTAGTAATACCCTACTAGCTTGTAAGCTAGTTTTGTGTACGTTCTTTATGTTAATGTTGTTTGTTCTGTGCTTTTCTCGTTTTTGAGTCATAGTATCTTTTTTGGTTCAAGTTCATAAATTAATTATTTGAGTCATTTCAAACAAGAATCTACTCCGACCTCGAGCCATAATTGGGACCAAGTAACCTCATTGGAGTATAAGTGAGTTATCAACACTTGTAAGGCTAATAGACTGAAAAATCCAAAGTGTGAAAGTGAGGTATTATGGACTATTTTGAGATGTTGTGGAATTTTTTGTGACGAATTGTGGACTGATTTTTGCTAATCTTTGATGTGTTTGTTGTTTTCATTTTGTTTGGTTAGGAGGTCTTGATGGGTACAACAGCGAATGAAGCTGAAATGCCTAGTTGGATTAAATCCATTATGGCAAGGCTTGATGCCATAGATAGGCGAATAATGGATAGAATGAAAGGAAGATTAGAAGGGACAAAAGGCTCTCTGTGTAAGAAATTGGATAAGTTGATAGAGCATCAAAGCCTTCCTAATCAAATTCCCGTGAGTGGCCATGCTCCACTTGAGCAACAAGGTAATCTAACTAACTTTTACACTCTAGTGAATGAGGATAATAGCCAACTAAGTGTGAACGAAAGTTTGTCTTTAAGTGAGCCGAATGTGCCTTCATTTTGTGATGATAATGTACAACTTGAGATTATAGATACACTAGTTGATTCACCTAGTGTTGAAGCCATTGTGGAAAGATGTAGTACATTGTCCTATGGAACTCATGAAGACCAACTTGTATGTGAAAATTATGATGTTGAACATGTTGGCCGAATGACTAAGGATGACCCTCTAGTTGTTTTTGTTATTGACCATGATAGTATAGAGGGGACATTTGATCATTATTGTAGTAGTATTGGCATAAGGAAGTATATTCCCAACTCATGCCCATGGACACTCTACCCATTTAATTCTGGTGATCATTTGAAGTATGGTGATGAGGATGTCTTTTGGAATGACTTGAATGTGCATGGAATGTATGGCTTTTCTCTCTCAGCTTTCAAGTCTAATTGTTGTTCCAAGAAGAGTTTGTGTTTTCCACTTGATAAGCGATGTTTGTTCCTTGTTTCTTGTCACACTTATGTGGATAAACTAGTTGAATCTCCCTTGGTAGGGTATTCGGGTAAGAGGGATATTTTGGTATATATGAAGTTTGAGCCACCTTGGAAAGATGCTATGATTGATTATACTAATCCTAACCCTCATACCTTGAAGAACTTTTGTTTTCTTGTCCTTCCTATTTCTTTGCAAGGTTTGGATTCGAGGACGAATCCTTTCTAAGGAGGGGAGGATGATATGGGTACGATCATGATCAGGGTCCAATGCGTCAAGAATCGAGCTCGGGGGGGCCACCCATCCAAGTAACAATCTTTGAAGTATAGAGAACAAGTCCCAAGAGCTCCAAAATTGTTCATTGTTTATCCGCGTTCACTGTTCATCCGCCCTTTACAAAGATTTTTTATTCATTTGTAATAAGTTAGCCTAGGTATAAATAGAACCTCATTAGGTCATTTTTGGCAGTGTTTTGGATAATATATTTTGTAGCCACTTTGAGAGTCTTTAGCAAGGTGGAATCCTTGGACAAGGTTGAATCCTTGTGTTGATCATTTGCAAAGGAACGGATATTGCTTGGGAATTTCGGTTCCCTTGAGGTCACATAAGATATAGGTTTAGGTTGTGTTTGATATTAAAGGTCCAAAAGTGGAATAAGATTTTGGGTTATTAATATTGTACGATCCCTTTGTCAATCTATCTATCTTTACTTTCTTGTAATCGCTTGTCTATATCTAGTGTAATCCATTTGTGTTCTTGTCTTGTAACCATGTGTTGTTGTTATTGCATCTTGTTCATCAAGTGTTGTTGTTTTAGTGTGCTTTACTCTTGATATCACTTCCCTTCTTGTTCTTCTTGTGAATCGAGAGAGGTCATCAAAAGGGTCCATAGTTCTTGAACTAGTGGGCTGATTTTCGTGTTTGTATTTTTGTGTTCTTGGGTAGTTTGTTACCATTTGGTATCAAAGCAAGTCTGGTTGTGTTCATACACTACCAATCTTGGGTTCTCTTGGACAAAAGTTTAAAAAAAAA
>NW_025855044.1:0-5516 GCF_002878395.1 Capsicum annuum
AGAATGCAACTTGGTGGGAAATCTTCATTAATGATGGATGGATTCTGGTGCCACCCGCCATGTATGTGCCAACAAAGAGTTGTTTTCGTCATTCGCTTCGGCTCAAGTAGAAGAAATGATCTACATGGCTAACTCCACTACTACTAGGGTAGAAGAAATAGGAAAAATATGCTTGAAAATGACTTCAGGAAAGGTTTTGATACTTAACAATGTCTTGTATGTTCTGGAGTTACGTAGGAATTTAATTTCTATTTTACTTCTAGACAAGAACGAATTCAAATGTATAACCATTTCTGGAAAAATTGTAACTAGTAAAGGAGAGATGTATGTAGGAAAAGGCTATCTCACCTAGGGACTTTATAAGATGAATGTAATGAATGTTGAAATAAATAAAAGTTTAAATTCTTCTTAATTGCTTGAGTCTTATGATTTATAGCATGAACGTTTAGGCCATGTTAATTACAAAACGCTACGAAAATTGATTAACTTAGAAGTTTTGCAGAACTTTGAGTGCAATAAATCAAAGTGTCAAACATGTGTGGAATCAAAGTACGCAAAACATCCTTATAAGTCTGTTGAAAGGAATTCTAATCCCTCAGACTTAGTACACACTGACATTTGTGATATGAAGTCAATACCATTACGTGGTGGGAAAAAGTATTTTATAACTTTTATTGACGATTACGCTAGATATTGTTATGTCTATTTGCTAAATAGTAAGGATGAAGCAATAGATGTGTTTAGACAATATAAAATTGAAGTTGAAAATCAGTTAAATAAAAAGATAAAAATGATAAGAAGTGATTGGGCGGAGAATATGAATCTCCTTTCGCCAAAATATGTGTAGAGAATAGAATTGTCCATCAAACTACGGCCCTGTATTCACCTCAATCTAACGGAATTACGGAAAGAAAAAATCAAATTTTGAAGGAAATGATGAATGCCTTTCTTTTAAGTTCTGATTTACCACAAAACTTATGGAGAGAGTCTATCCTTACAGGTAATCGTATATTCAATAGAGTTTCCCATAGTAAGACACAATCAATTCCTTATGAAAAATGGAAAGAAAGGAAACCCAACTTGAAATATTCAAAAGTGTGGGGTTGTCTAGCAAAGGTCCAAGTTCCTATGCCTAAGAGGGTTAAGATAGGACCTAAGACTCTGGACTATGTGTCCATAGGATATGCTAAAAGCAGTAAAGCATATCAATTCTGATTCATAAATCTGAATATCCGGATATAAATAAAAATATGGTAATTGAATCAGATAATGCTAAATTCTTCGAAAATATTTACCCATATAAAACTAGACATGAACAGTCTAGTTGATGGTCTAAACGATCATGAAATGAACCAAGTGAGAATGTACATAATGAAGAGAATCCAAGACGTAGTACACATCAAACAACTTCTACTACATTTGGATCAGATTTTGTAACTTTTCTCATAGAAAATGAGACTCAAACATTTAAAGAAGCGATGTCATCGTCAGACTCATTCTTTTGGAAAGAGGCAGTCAATAGTGAGATTGATTCAATCTTAAGCAACCATATGTGGGAATTGGTTGATCTTCCTAGCGGAAATAAACCTTTAGGTTCTAAATGGATCTTTAAAAGGAAGACGAAAGCGGATGGTACTATTGATAAATACAAGGCAAGACTTGTAGTAAAAGGATTCAAAGAAAAAGAAGGCCTTGATTACTTTGATACATACTCGCCAGTAACAAGGATAACATCGATTCGAATGTTAATTGCCTTGGTTGCGGTATATGGTCTTAAAATCCATCAAATGGATATTAAAACCACTTTCCTAAATAGAGAATTAGAGGAAGAAATTTACATGGAACAGCCTGAGGTTTTTATGATTCCAGGAAAGAAAAACAAGGTGTGTAAACTTATTAAGTCATTGTATGGACTAAAGCAAGCACCAAAACAATGGCATGCAAAGTTTGACCAAACCATGTTCGCAAATGGATTCAAAATAAATGAATGTGATAAATGTGTTTATATTAAAGACACTCCAAATCACCAAGTTATTTTATGTTTATATATGGATGATATGTTGATCATCAGTAGAGATATTTCTGACATAAATGCAACAAAATAAATGCTCGAGAGCAAGTTTGATATGAAAGACCTTGAACTTGCAAATGTGATCTTAGGTATAAGAATCTATCGAACTCCACAAGGGTTGGCATTGTCACAGTCTTATTATATCGAAAATGTACTTGATAAGTTCAAGTATATGTAATTCGGTATTGCCAAGACTCCATTGGATGTGAGCTTTGCACTTCGAAAGAATGAAGGTGAAAGTGACTCACAATTGGAGTACGCAAGAGTATTGGGATGTTTAATGTATATAATGAATTGTACACGACCAGACATATCATGCGCTATTAGTAAATTGAGTCGGTACACGAGTAATCCAAACAAAACTCATTGGATGGCAATGAAAAGAGTGTTGGGGTATCTTAAATACACTTAAGATTATGCCTTGTTTTATAATAAATATCCTGCGGTACTCGAAGGATATAGTGATACAAATTAGATCATCGGATCGAACGAAGTAAAATCCATAAGTGGATATATATTTACTATCGGTGGAGGACAGTCTCTTGAAAATCATCCAAACAGACTTGTATTTCTCGCTCTACAACGGAATCAGAATTTATCGCATTGGATAAAGCTGGTGAAGAAGCAGAATGGCTCTGAAATTTTTTGGAAGACATTTCATATTGGCCCAAACTAGTGGCACCAGTATGTATACACTGTGATAGCCACACAGCAATAGGTAGGACAGGGAGCATGATGTATAACGGTAAATCTCGTCACATACAACGGAGACATAATACCGTTAGGGAACTTCTCTTTAGTGGAATTATTACTGTTGACTACATAAATTCAAAGGATAATGTGTCGGATCCACTTACGAAAGGCCTATCTAGAGAAGGAGTGGAAACAACATCCAAGGGAATGGGTTTAAGGCCTAGGACAAGTCAGTATGGCGGTAACTCTACCAAGCAGACTGGAGATCCCAAAAGCTAGGTTCAAGGAGATCAAACAAAGTTGTGTCTAAAAGGTTCAACATTGTCAACTACCTAACCCATTCTCATGATGTAGACAATGTTTAGTAAACAAGGATAAGACTTAAGGTTAAAAGTCTTATAATGATTATCTAAATTTAGCAGATTTGACCAACTAGTTTAATCTATAGGATTGAGAGTTTAGAAATCACCTAAGTGAGGGCGAAGTAGAAGTCGCTTCAAAGAGATTGTTAGTAAAGGCCTATTCTCTACGCTCTCATGAAATCAGGACGTGTTCATGGCTTAAAAGAACAAAACCGTGAGAACCATATATAGTAAAATGTTGGTTGTGTGCATGTGTTGTCTAGGTGTACATTAAAGCTCGACGGTTCAAAGATATAAAATCTACCGATTAACCGAGTGCATCTGATGCATGTTCACTACGGAAAGTTCAAAGGAAAACCCACTTATCCAGATGCAATCAGTGTTTGCTTGATGGTAACATACTTATCCATAAAACTTTTATGAAAAATAGTCATTCCCCATTCATGTGGGGGATTGTTGGGTTCAATATGTATGGAAGAAGTGTGAATAAAAAATGAAGAGAAAAATGATGGAGGAAAGGAGAGACTAATTTAGAAAGTGTACACCCAAATTGAAAAGTTCACTAAATCTCCTATATTGGTGGGAGAAGAGAACTTTGGAGTGTTTTTAATAAAGAATACTTACTCCACATGGATAGTAAGGCAAGAACAAGGTGGTCCCTCGCGTCGTTGTCGTCGTTGCTCGCTAGGCTCAACTTTGGATTTGGATTTGGATTTGGATTTAGATTTGGAAAATGATCGATTGATGAGATGTATCTTTTTGGACAAAATTTATTTGATCAAAATTTGATTCGAATATATCAAAGGAAAAATGACAGAAACGCAGAAAATTTTTATGTGTTTTATCCTCAATTTATATGCATGTATACAGTGAACTGATGCACTGTTTTGAACTGACCTAATGCAATGTTATGAACTGATGCTTCAGAAAGATGCAACCATTCAGTAAAATGACACACTGATTCATGGAAAGGCATGATTGTTCGGAAAAGACACATTGTTTGGATGAATTGACATAATTTTTCAGGAAAGGTTACACCTTTTTAAGTGAACTATTGCCACTTTTCAGAAGAGTCATGTTATGGCTATATAAAACTGCTTTCATCCACAGGTTTAGACATGAAAAAAAATTTCTGAAACACAAACTCTTCTTGTCTTCAAATATTTTGTGTGATCAATCAAACTGTTGAGTGAATTCGTAGAATCCATCAATTTGAGGTACCACTATTGTTCGGATTGAAGGCCAGTTTATTCTGGGAGGAAGATTCCATAACCTCGGGTACAGTAAGGGAAATTATTCCTTAAGGACACTCCGTGAAGTCGGGGGACTTGGTCTAAATTTCTATTTCATTTTTTTTATGAATATTAACACACTTCTAAGATAAATTATTCATAATCTAGTGTTGAAGGTGTTAAGAAACTTCATAAGTTCTTGTCTTGAACTTGAACTTTCTTTGTAGTTTCTGTTGCTTATATACAGATTCTTGTACCCGAATACATACAAAACAACAATCTTAAGGAATAAACCAGAATCTGTATTACTTGTTTTTGGAGATTAAAGCTTTAAAATTTCTACTCCGTTTGAATTTAACTAGTGATTAGAAGACATAAAATCTTCGTCACAAGTTTAAAATTCACTCGATTGACAATTGGTAGTCATAAAAACTTCATTGTTAACTAGAAACAAGAATAAGAGTTTAAAGTTTCTTAACTTTATAAGTAGTATTCTGAAAATACTAACTATTATTGTCTTGTGGTGATAGGAAAAATAACTCACGAAAGTCAAATGCAATATGCGGCTATGACTATAGGGGCAACTAGCATTGCTTCAATAAGTCGAGAAAATGCTCCGCAAACAATGGCACCTGCGGAGAAGCCCAAAAAATTTGCTGGCATTGACTTTAACCGATGGCAGAAAAAGATGTTCTTTTACCTCACCACTCTATGCCTTCAAAGTGAGGATGCTCCTGAGGTGCCCGACGGAACCTCGGACAAAGAGCATTTTATGATTGTAGAAATTTGGAAACACTCGAACTTCCTTTGCAGGAATTATACCTATACAATGTTTACCGTGGAACTAAGACATCAAAGGAATTGTGAGGGACACTAGAACGAAAATACATGATAGAGAAAGCGGGAATTAAGAAATTCTTTGTTGCAAGGTTCTTGGACCTCAAAATGATAGATAGCAAATCGGTTGTCTCTCAAGTGTAGGAATTACAAGTAATCATCCGTGATCTTCTAGCAGAAGGTTTGATTATGAATGATGCTTTCCAAGTAGCAGCGATAATTGAGAAGCTACAACCGATGTGGAAAGACTTCAGAAACTACTTGAAGTATAAACGCAAGGAGATGACTATCGAAGATCTTATTGTCCGACTGCGTATTAAC
>NW_025855045.1:0-2786 GCF_002878395.1 Capsicum annuum
CTCCTACAAAGTGCTACCAGGTCTTTGCTTGTCAACCTTAACCTATTTACAAGTCGCACACTTGGCTACAAATTTTGCTATATCTTTCTTTATACAACTCCACTATTAGACTTCCCGTAAATCATGATACATCTTGGTGGCTCCTGAATGGATGGAATAACGCATACCATGCGCTTCTGCCATGATCCACTACCTCAAATCATCAACACATGGAACACATAATCTACTCTGGTATCTCAACACACCATTTCCCCATTAGGAGAAAACTTTTACTTTTTGGTCTTTAACTGAATCCTTTATCTTGACCAAACTAGAATCCTCATCCTGCTTCTCCTTCACTTCAGAAACTAGAGAAGATTTTGAACTACTCTAAACCCAAACATTACTTTCAGCTGAGTAAACCAACCTCACACCCAATTTAGCTAACAGATGAGCTTCTCAAACTAGTTCCCTCTTATCATTCTCCACATGAGTAAAGCTGCCCATAGATAATCTACTAAGGGCATCTGCTGCTATATTGGCCTTGCACGGATGATACAACACACTCATATCATAATCCTTCAACAATTCTAACCACCTTCTCCAACAAAGATTAAACTCTCTCTGAGTAAACACATATTGCAAACTTTTTAAATCTATGAACACATCAACATGCACCCCATAAAGATAGTGCCTCTAAATTTTTAATACAAACACAACAGTGGCTAATTCAACTAAACTTCTGTAATAGCCAGCTAAACCCAAGAAGCTTCTAATGTTTGACGGAGAAATGGGACTAGGCTAGTCTCTTACTAGTTTTGTCCTTTGGGGATAAACTCTAATACCATCATTGGAAATAATATGATCAAGAAAAGCTACTGATCTTAGCCAAAACTCACATTTGCTAAATTTGGCAAATAATTGATGATCCCTAAGAGTTTGTGATACAATTCTAAGATGGTTTGCATGATCATCTTCACTACGAGAATAGACAAGAATATCATCTGTAAGGACTATGAAAAATATGTCCAAATATTGTTTGAACACTCTGTTCATCAAGTCCATGAAGGTTGCAGGGGCATTTGTTAGTCCAGAGGACATGACTAGAAACTCAAAATAACCATAACGGGTTCTGCAAGTTGTCTTCGAAATATCACATTCCCTTACTCTAAGCTGATGATAGTCGTATCTAAGGTCCATCTTGGAAAAATAACTTGAACCTTGGAATAGGTCAAATAAGTCATCAATTATAGAAAGAGGGTATTTGATTTTGACTGTGACTTTATTCAAAAGTCAAAGAACTTTCATAAAGAACTATCTTTCTTTCGCACGAATAGGACGGGAGCGCTCCATGGAGAGACACTAGGCCTTATGAAACCTTTATATAAAAGATATTTAAGTTGTTCTTTTAGATCTTTAAGTTCAACTGGAGCCATACTATATAGAGGAATAGAGATAGTTTGAGTATCTAGGAGAAGGTCAATGTCGAATTCTATTTCCCTATCAGGAGGTACACCTGGCAAATCTTTGGGAAAGACATTAGGAAACTCATTGACTACACTGACTAAATGAACTATGAAAGTCTCAGTCTTAGTGTCTTTGACTTAAACTAGATGATAGATACACACTTTTGAGATCAACTTTCTAGCTTTAAGATAGGATATGAATGACTCTTGGGAGACACTGAATTACCTTTCCATTCAGAGATTGGCTTATTTGGAAACTGAAACTTCACCACTTGGGTACGACAATCTATGGATGCATAATAGGAATGGAGCCAATCCATACCAAGAATAAGGTCAAAGTCAACCATATATAGCTCTATTAAATCTGCTAACATAATTTTATGAAGGACAGTGATAGGGCACTTTCTATAGATTTGTTTGACAACAACTAACTCACCCTCTAGGTCAAAACAAAGAAGGGCTTAGGGATCTTTTCAGGACCTATTTCAAAATGTACTGCACCTAGTGGGGTCACTATAATACCCTGGGAAATTTTTCATTGAAATTTTGTGCGTAAACGTGTTGGGTTCTATCTTCTAAAATGAATTATAAATTTTTCGTGTGGAATGTTTTAGATTATGACCCACCATTGAGTAGAGTATCTAATAAGCTTTCTAACAATATATGTATCATCCAAAACAGACACCCGAGCGACGAGTTATGAACATTCTGATCGAACCGGGAATAGTAGTGAACAGTAAAATGTGCAGGAAAAAGTACAAAGGCCTGACGTATTTTTTCTCCAACTTTAAACAATCATAAATCCTTGTACATAATTATCTGGGTGATCTAATATATATCAACGGAAATCTCTACGAGTCTTTTTTCCAATGAAATTAGTTTCATCCAATTTGTCTATCGGAGCAAAAAGTTATGGTCGATCTACTTCAGCCTATCAAAACCAAATTTTTGGGTCAACTTCAAACAATCATAAATCCTCGTACACAATGATATATGTGAGATACTATATATCAACGGATAGATATGAGAATCCTCTTTCTAATGAAATTGGTTTCATCCTATTTAAATATCGGAGTAAAACGTTATGGTTGATCTACTTCAGACTATCAAAATAGTCCACCAAAGAATAGATTCAAGAATTATTTGATTTTTAGGGGCATTTTGGTCATTCCCCCTCACCCAAAATCCGTCCAAACCCTATATTAAAGCCTATTAGAATCATTATATATTATATTTCATCAAATTTCCTCAAAAAGAAAACCCTAAGCTCCTATATCCAACTTCAAGAACCTCCAAAGTTCACCATTAATTCTGCAAATTTATTCAAGATTCCAAGTTCCT
>NW_025855046.1:0-3587 GCF_002878395.1 Capsicum annuum
AGCTGATAATATTTTCTTAGCTGAACTAAGCTGAATTCACTAAGTTCCGTTGACTGAAGGAAAAGCTACTTGAGATCTGAGGTCTGACTAAGAGTACTAAAACTATTGGGACTACTGAACTACTGAGATTTCTAAGTTTTTTTAAGTCACGTGACTAACTAAAATATATGGAGCATAGCTTGACTAAGGATGTCTTGAAACATAACACTAGCTCTAGGCACACAACTATAGTTTTTGGGTACAAGTACCCCCAGGACTCGATGGAAGGAAACTGACACACATGACTGACTTGATCATAAGAGTAGAGTCTAAATTCACAATATCATAAGTAAGGATTTCATAATAATAATGATTCTCAACAAACTATCACATAATCGGGAATTAACACAACATGTATATACTTGCATGGCTTCAATAACGTGGTCATTCCATATCACAACAATATCATGAGCATCTCATACAACATCTTCAATTCAAGACAATAGCATGGGGATCACGTTTAACATAAACTTAGAACATGGAATAGTCATTTAGGACTTATTATGTCATAAAAGCATGATTTCTATTCCCTTAGGTATTTTCACAAACACCTTACATGCACATCTTAGGCATAGGTCGATTCATCAAGATTACAAATATTCAACCACCAATTTCACATAATTATACATTAAATACCACCATATCCTCACACAAAACATACAAAGATCCCATCTTAGGCATCATCAAATTCCAACCACATAAACATCAACCACCAACAACACAAACATCATAATACATAATTTAGAAGATGGTTCTTGAGCTTCATGGATGAAAGGAGTCCCTGAATCAACTCGCTCATACCTTATAAGGAAGATTCTAGATGATTGATGGAGGAATTTCCTTGAAATTGGATCTTCAAGCTTAATTATGCAACCTTAGTTGTTTTTCTCTTTTAGTTCTCTTGGATGATGAACTTAAAATGTTAGTAAGGTTGTAATATAATTAGAAGCTATATATTTTGTAGGGTTAAGTTGGTGCTGGGATTTTCGGCCTGCTCACGCGAATCTCTACCTTTCTGAGCTAACACTCTACACTCCCGCATTCTGTGGCCTGGCTTACCACACCCAAAACATACCTGACTATTAGCTTTGCATGCACCTAGATGATTCTTGCCACACTCTCCACAAAGCAGATAAGTACACTCACTTCTAACACTACTCTGGGCTTTGGAGCCTGGCACCCCACCATGACTAACATCTCCAAAGTTAGGTGTGGGAACACTAGCTGAAGATGGAACAAGGGCTGAATTTTTTTGACTATGGTGAGAACGATTACCACCCTGTGACCCAGCTAGAGAAAAGTTGTAACTACCTATTCTAAATCTCTTATTAGATCTCTCCCTCTCCCTAGACTTATCTGCCTCTATCTGCTGAGCATGCATCATTAATCTAGCAAGGTCCCTATTAAGCATAGTTGTTCTACACTTTTTTAATATTAACCCAGACACACTAGTCACAAACTTACTCATACTCGCTCTGGGGTCAGCTATCAAGTCAGGAGTATACTTAGCTAACTGGTTGAACTTAAGACAATACTCTTTCACTGTCATGGAGCCTTATCTCTGGCTCATAAACTCTTCTACCTTAGCTTCTCTCATCTCTAACGGTAAAAACTTATCTAAGAAGGTATCCTGAAATATCTACCAAGTCATGGGAGTTGCATCTTCCCCTCTACTCTTCTTCCATAACACTACCCAATCATAAGCAATATCTTTCAGCCTATAGGATGCTAATTCCACACTCTCCTCCTCTGACACATGCATGATTTAGGTGATCTTCTTTACCTCTTCTAGATACAACTGTAGGTCCTCACCTGTTACTAACCCAAAGAATTATGGAGGGCTCATTCTCATAAAATTTTTTATTCTGGCTACAACTGAATCCCCATCTTGCTGAGGTGGGACTGCAGTCTATCAATTGCCCTGAACACTAGTGGTCACAGCCTGGGCTAGTGCCTGAAAAGCTACCCAAAATTCTGCATGTGACACATTCTCATTCAAAGGATCTGTAGGATGCGGGGCTGACTGATTCCCTGTTCTCTACTTAGGAGGCATGCTCTGCAAACAGAAGAGGAACAAGGATTAAACTGAGAGTTCAACTTGATCTTTTTCTCACTGGCACAATATGATTACTGAAAGAAGGGAAATTGTTCCTAAAACATCTTATAGCCTCCTGTACATAAATGTGGCGCGCAACACACCCATGTACAAGACACTACTAGATGTGGCTTTCAGACTTTCTAGGACTCTATTGAACCTTAGGCTCTGATACCAAGTTTGTAACGCCCCAATTTTCTAAATCGGAATGCTACACTGTGCTCATGACCTCGAAGGACCACACGCTAACCTACGACTAATATCTGTACCTATAACTGCATAATATACATATAAAATACAGAAACATGAACAAAAAGGGCGTAAGGTTCAATCTTGAATAATAAAATATCTGAAATAAGGTGGTATCACAGTACCAAAATAAAACTGAAAATACTAAAGTCTAAATCTAAAAACTCTATAATCTTCTGAAATCCTCTAAACTGCCTGAATAAGGAGTTGAAGGAACATGTCTCCAACTAACTCCCTAAACTGAAAATAAACTGAAATACTGGAATAATAAATGTAATGATCATGTCCTCAAAAGATGAGAAGTCACTGCTTACTAAACTGCTACTGCTGATTTGGAATCTGTACCTCAGAACCTATGGTGTAATATAAAAAGAAAGCACCATGGCACAAATGCGTCAGTACAACTAAAGTACTGAGTATACGTGGGGGTAGGCTAAATGCATGGGGTTTATATGTATGAACATACTAAATAATATAAATGTGAGAATACATACATACATGCCTACATATATACATACATACATACAAACATACATACATACATACATACATACGTAACTGCTACTAAACTCGTGGAGATACTGACTACTTGAGTTTGAACTCTGACAACATGAGTTTCGTGATACTGAGATACTGAATGACTGATAACATGGATGACTGTATCTAAGAGTCCTAATTCTAGGGAAAACTATCTGATTTCCAAACTATATCTGAACATCTAGGTCTGAGATCAGTCCTAGCTAACAAGTGATCTCTGAAACTGATAATGAGAATACTCGACTAAATCTGAGATTGAGATCAAGCCTATCTGCCGGGTGACCTCTAGATCTAATAATAAGCATCTGAATATGGGACCAAGCCTATCTGACGGGATGGTCCAGGAATCAATGAAACTATCTGAGTTCCTTACTGAGATCGATGACTGTATCTGATAGTCCTGATTCCTGATTTCTACTCTGAAGACTGATATTGAAACTGTAACTACAACTATGACTGTGGGAGGTAGTAACCAAATCAACATGCCCCGATACTGTACTATTGGGGTCCAATCTTTTCCCTGATTGGAAGGGTGTCAATACTATGCCACGGGTAGAGACCTCTACTATGGTCAACCCTATCTGACGGGTGACCCTGAATAGGAAATCAAGCCTAAGGCAATATAATAGTCAAGTATACGCTTAATCTGACGGGTTACTCCTTTTCT
>NW_025855047.1:0-3499 GCF_002878395.1 Capsicum annuum
AGAGTTAGAGTTATAGAATTAGAATTTAGAGTTAAAGTTAAAAAATTACCAATAAAGGGATGCCACATCACCCATTTAGTAAAATTAACTTATTTGTGTTTTTTAGGTAACTTCCTTACTCCAATGGAAACCATTTTGGCTTACCTTGAGGCTATTAGCCATAGCTTGGACTAGATGCTAATGGATCTATCACCTATTAGTGATAGGTTGGTTCATACGGAGAGTTGAAGGAACTCTCATGCTTCTACTCACAAAAATTTACATCCAATGATCAATCCTTAAAGTCCACCACAAAATCCATAAGCCAAGCTACCAATTACCCTCAAAATTGAGAAAAAAGTAGGCCACTTCAGCTGTAAGTTGATCAAGTCCAAAAAGAAGGACATAGAAGCTAAATTCCTCCACAACCAAACTCTCTAATCAAAGCTCCACTTCACCAAATCACTCCTCTGAACCAAAGCTCCACTTCCCTAAAACCCATATATACATGTAGAAAATATGGTGGAGACGGATATAAAGGATATGGAGTCTTTAATAATGCTTATATGATGGAATACGAGTTTAGAGAAAGATGTAGGGATCAACAAGGAACCTTCCACCAAGTAAAGATATGGGAATTGAGGCGGATGAGATTCAGGGCAAATCTTAATATAAAAAGGAAGAATAGGTGCAAAATAAATATGGTGGAGAAGATCTTTGGCCGTATGATGATGCATTTGATGTGTCTAATTAAATAAGAAGAAGCCGTAAATTTAAGGTCAAATTCATCTCAAGATGGAGAGGATTATGCCGGCACGATCATAAAGATGAACATAAGTGAGAATGCATGGAATCAATCCAATGGAGTGTACAAGTTGAAGTGTCAAGAAGGATTTGGACACACCAAAGTTTACCCTTCATAAACTCCAAGGGTTCCTCTTTTTCTCCCTTAATTAAGGGATTTTTGGAACTTTCACTTTATTTTGTAATAAGATTATAAATAGGCTAGAATTAGTTCTTTATTTCCCTAGTTGTTGAATGTTGTATAAAGAAACATTAAACATCTTTTTATACTTGGAGAGTGAAACACCTTTTTTATAGCTTGGAATAGCAATAAACAAAATGAGGGTGATACTATTGTGAAATCACTAGTATTGCAAACTTTGATAGAAATGTGGGTGCTTGAGCGGTAAAATCCCTCTTGTGTCTTCGTAAGAGAAAGGTGATCAGGTGTGTAGGTGTTAATGGTCATTAGATTTCATATATCATAGGGTTCTTAGGATTTATACATCCATTTTTCATTTAATATATCCATTTTATCTAATGAAATTTTTTGCATTTGTGTTTGTGTTCTTGTAGCCGTGTTGTGTTCTTCTTGTTCTTGTGTTGTTTGTGGACTGTTTTGAGTCGTTGTAGGCTTTTTGGTATCATTTGGTATCATATCTTTGGGTTAACAAAATCAATCTTGGGTTAGCACACTTGAAAGTTCAACAAATAAAAAGTTGTGTTCTTGAGCTTGGTGATCTTGGCCGAGAAAGTTGTTGTTCTAATTGTTGTCTTAGCCAAGACTGTCTTTGTGCTTAGGTCTAGCAGTATTTTGTGAGTCTTGAGTGTCTATATCATTGGTTTCTTCTTCCCTAATACTAATAGAGTCAAGATCCAAGTTGAACTCCTACCTGTGTTTTTGTTGTATGGATTAAAAGGTTGGGCCAAATTGTTGTTGGCATTGTTGTGGTGGATTTAATATTTAAACACTATTGGTGAGTTGTTTTTTAGAATCCAAAGAAGGAAGGTCAGTTGTAGGTATTGTTGTTCTGGATTTGTGATTGAAAAGGTTGTTGTTTTTATTTGAAGGTTCAACCTGAACCTTGGTCTTCAAACCTTGTTAAAGGTTTTTGGTGTTCTTGACCAATCTTCATATCTTGTGACAAAAAGAACCTTCAATAGTGGTTGTTTGATCTTAAGACCAAGAGGAAAAGTGTACTCTTCTTGATTTTCTTTAAATAAGTTACAAGACTATACAAAAGTAGTAAGGGACAAAAAGGCATACTAAAAGACTTCTTACCAAAATGGAGTAAGGGGATATTTCAAGACTAACCAAACGAGTTAAGAGCCAACCACCCTTCAAAATGGTGTTTGGCTCAAAAGGCGCAAAGAAAGTCAACCTATTTTGAATGTGAAAAAAGGCTCCAAAACTAGTGTCTTTGCTCTCTAAAACTGATTTTACTCTTCCATAAGTTTGAAAAACACAAATTTTTCAAAGTCCACAACCATTCAAAGGATATACGTTATTATTTCCACACAACACGAAAATCCGCAACACAAAAAGTGCTGCAACAACACCCATTTAGTACAACTAACTTATTTGTGTTATGTAGGTAACTTCTTAGCTACAATGGAAACTATTTTGGCTTACCTTGAGGCTAATACATGTAGCTTGGACAAGATGCAAATGGATGTGTCAACTATTACTGAGAGGTTGGATCATATAGAGAATTGAATAAACTCTTGTGCTTCTACTCCTAAAGCTTTATATCAAATTATCAATCCTCCAACACCACCACCAAATGCCATAAGCCAAGCTACCAATTACCGTTAATACGAGAACAAAGTAGGCCACTTTCCCCATAAGTTGATCAAGTTTAAAAGAAGGACTTGGAAGCCAAATGTCTCAAAAACCAAACTCTCTCATCCAAGCTCTACAACTGAAGCCCCACTACACCAAATCAATCCTCTCAACCAAAGATCCACTTCCTCGAAAGTGACACATGCATGTAGAAAAATATAGTAGAGAGGGACATGATGGATATGGAGTATTTAATAAAGCTTCTATGATGGAAGATGAGTTGATAAGAAAATTTAGAGATAAATAATGAACCCGCCCCCAAGTGAAGATATAGGAATTGAGTCCTATGAAATTAAGGGTAAATCACAAGATAGAGAGAAAGACAAGGTACAAAATAAAAATAGTGGTGAATATGTTTAGTCATATGTTGATGCATGTGATGTTCCTAATTGAATGTAAAGAAGCCGTGAATTTGAGGTCAAATTCATCTAAAGATGGAGAGGATTATATGGGCACGATCATGAAGATGGAAGTACGTGAGTATACATGGAATCAAGCCAAGGGAGTGCAAAATTTGAAGTGTAAAGAGGACATTGGACACACCAAAGATGCCCCTACATACACTCCAAGGGCGCCTTTTTTGCTCCTTTCATTAAGGGCTTTTTGGACCTTTCACTTTATTTTGTAATAAGTCTATAAATTGACTAGTATTATGTATTTTTTTTTGTTGAATGTTGTTGAAAGAAACTTGAAACATCGTCTCTTCTCTCAAGGAGAGAGTAATACCTTATTTGTATGGCGTGTAATATCCAAAACCGAAATGAGGTTCATATAAGTATGGAATCACTAGTGTTGAAAACTTTGCTAGAAACATGGGTGGTAGAGTGGTGGAATCCCTCTTCTATCGTTGTAATAAATTGGCGATTAAGGGTCCTTATAATTGATATATCTTAT
>NW_025855048.1:0-1920 GCF_002878395.1 Capsicum annuum
TGGATTGGCTTCATTCCTGCTATGCCACAGTCGACTGTAGAAACAGAATAGTTTGGTTTCAATTCCCAAATGAACTCGTCCTTAAGTGGAGGGGTAGTACTTTTGTGTTCAGAGGTCAGCTTGTTTCCTACCTTCGAGCAAGGAAAATGATATCTAAGGAATGTGTTTATTATCTAATTCATGTTAGATATTCCAATTCCAAGACTCCTAGTCTTAAATCAGTTCCAGTTGTAAGTGAATATTCAGATGTATTTCTCGAAGATCTTCCAGGATTCCTCCCAAAAGGGAAATAGAATTCGATATTGATCTTCTTTCAGACACTCGGCCTATCTCTATTATGCCATATAGAATGGAACCAGCAGAACTCAAGGAACTGAAAGAATAGTTGAAGGATCTCTTAGATAAGGGATTCATCAGACTCAAATTTTCCAATGGGGCGCACCAGTCTTATTCATGCGTAAGAAATACGGTTCACTCAGAATGTGTATAGATTATCGTCAACTCAATAAAGTCACGGTCAAGAACAAGTATCCTCTTCCCAGATTCGATGACTTGTTTGACCAACTTTAGGGTGCCAGTTATTTCTCTAAGATAGACCTCAGATCCGGCTATTATCAGCTCAGAGTTAGAGAATGTAACATCCCAAAGATAGTTTTTTGTATGCGGTATGGTCATTTCAAATTTCTAGTTATGTCGTTTGGTCCTACCAATGCTCCAGCCACTTTTATGGACTTGATAAACCACGTCTTCAAGCAGTACTTGGATATGTTTGTCATAGTCTTCATAGATGATTCTGGTCTATTTCCGCACTGAGCACGATCATGCAGACCATCTCAGAATAGTATTCTAGACTCTCAAAAATCATTAGTTATTTGCCAAATTCAGTAAGTGCGAGTTTTGGCTAAGATAAATAGCATTACTTGGCCATATTATTTCCGGTGATGGCATTAGAGTAGATCCTCAAAAGACCGAAGCAGTAAGAAACTAGCCTTACACTATTTCTCCCTCTGATATCAGGAGTTTCTTAGGTTTGGCTGGCTATTACAGATGGTTTGTTGAGGGATTTTCTTCTATTGCATCTCCTATGTCTAGATTGACTCAGAAGAAGGTCAAGTTTTATTGGTCAGATTCATGCGAGAAGAGTTTTCAGGAATTGAAGACTCGACTTACCTCAGCTCCAATTCTAGCTCTTCCAGGTGGTTCAGATGGTTTTGTAGTTTATTGTGATGCATCTAGATTGGGTTTAGGTTGTGTCCTATGCAGCATGGTAAGGTCATAGCCTATGCCTCCAGACAGCTTAATCCCCATGAGAATAATTATCCTACTCATGATCTTGAATTAGCAGCCGTAGTATTTGCCTTGAATATTTGGAGGCATTATTTATATAGTGTTCACGTAGATGTCTTCATAGATCATAAAAGCCTTTAGTATGTCTTTTCTCAGAAATATCTCAATCTTCACCAGAGAAGGTGGTTAGAGATCTTTAAAGATTATGACAT
Source organism: Capsicum annuum (assembly GCF_002878395.1). Lineage (NCBI taxonomy): Eukaryota > Viridiplantae > Streptophyta > Magnoliopsida > Solanales > Solanaceae > Capsicum > Capsicum annuum. The sequence goes on from NW_025855048.1 coordinate 1,500, forward strand.
GAGTGTCCTCTATTTCCGGGCAAGGCCAACATAGTGAACGACGCTCTCAGTAGGCTATCCATGGGTAGTGTTTCTCATGTGGAGGATAGTAAGAAGAAGTTAACTCAAAAAGTCCACCATCTTGCTAGACTAGGCGTTCACTTAGTCTATTCCTCAGAGGATGGAGTATGTGTTCAGAGTAGTTTAGAATCATCTCTAGTTTCCGAGGTAAAAGAAAAGAAAGATAAGGATCCTAGCCTTGTCAAGCTAAAAGAGTCATTTCAGAATCATAAAATAGAGGTTTTATCCAAAGGGGGAGATGGAGTCCTTCATTTCCAGGGTCATCTCTGTGTTCCAGGCATAGATGACATAAGGCAACGAATTCTTGCAGAAGCGCATGGCGTGCGCTACTCTATTCATCTAGGGGCCACTAAGATGTACT
>NW_025855049.1:0-3458 GCF_002878395.1 Capsicum annuum
ACACCATTGAGTATGGAATATCTTTCTCAAGATATTAGAATATATGGTTTGTGTTTGAGAGGTTCCAGATGAGTTCTTGGGGAGTTTTTAAACATTTTGGGTGTTTTGGCTTGTTTAAGTAAAATATGTCCAAAAAAAGATTTATTATTACTTTTAAAGATCAAAAAATTATTTTGAGACTTTTGAAATATCATGTGTGAATTGTAGGTTTGAATTTAAAAGTTTAGGGTAACTCCGACAAGTTGATAGCAAGATTTTATTTCAAAACATATAATAATTCTTTAACAAGCAAAAATAATATCTGAATAGGTGAATGGGCATGAAATTGAGTTCTGATTGAACAAGCGTAATGGTATCATTATTTAGCAATTACAAAAGAAGTATTGGGGTATTTCACTATAGTATGAGGAATGAACAACCTATTTAGTGAGAAATAATACAATGTTAAATTACTCGGTATGGATTTTCTGAACACTATAGTTGAATTTTGGATTGTGTTCATTTGGTATCTTATACATATTTGGAGTTCTAGAGCTCAGAATTAAGTGATTCTCATGGCATTCTACTCTGTCTATCAACGTAGATGTATGAAGCTTAGGTTGGTATTCCTTCATGATTTGTTCAACTGGTTTTCCTTCTTTACCAGTGAATTTGTTGATAAAACTAGGGTTTTATCGATTTGGACTCAGTTTTTGATTAAATTTCATATATAGGATCCTTATGTTATGGATAAATTGATTTTGACAAAAATTTATGGATTCATTAAGAGGTTGAAGTAATAAAAATGGACATCTTAATTGTTCTCTCTATTTTTTTTGTTTCCCCTTTGGTATTCGGTACCTATATTAGAGCCCGACTAATATGGATTCGCATCTTGTAGGGACCCATTCAGGGGGTAGCTCTCCCTACCAAGGATTTTTTCATACCCAGGGCTCAAACCCGAGACCTCTGGCTAAGGGAGGAGCAGCCCTATTTACTGAATCACATCCTTCGGTGGTGATTGTTCTCTCTACTTGTTGATATGCTTATCAAAAATTATGGATAAATGACTTCTTAATCATGGTAAATTAAAAGTGAGTATCTGCCTAAGAGTTTGAATCATGTTTAGAGGATTTTGATGGTATGGTTGGGGTTTAGCAATCACTTAGAGTATAAATATATTTTTAGGTATTTGATGGGTTTACTAATCACTTGGGGTACAAATAGACTGTGGTTATCTGAGGGAATGATTGGGGTTAGTAATCACTTTAAGATATAAATAAATTGTAGTTATTTGACAGAATTACTAGGGCTTAGAAATTATTCAGGGTATAAATAGATTGTAGTTATAAATAAGGATTAAAAAGGAACCTTGGCTTATCTGCTATGCATTATGAATGAAAGTGAGCATTTGAACATGCTTTTTGGAAAATATATTTCCCCTTGTGAGTATTTGAGTCTATTTGTGGTGAATATGGGAAGTTAGGAAACTTCTCATGTGAAGCATGATATTGGTTAGGTGAATTCTTTATGTTGACAATATTTGCATTGATTATTATTATTGTGATACCCAAGTGGTGTTTATGTTGACCTTATAATTGATTTTGAGAGATTATTATCATTAAATGCCTGTGTGAGGGTAGGTGTTGGTCTTGTTTTAGAATTAATAGTTTCTTATTATCATTATGATGCCCGAGTGGGGACATGTGTTGACTATATTAACTAGGAACTTTTGTTTGCTGTATTATTGACATAAAGGCTTATTATTATCATGATGTTCGAATACGGGCTTGTGTTGATGTATTATTGGTGTCCTACTTGATTTCTTAGTTCTTGTATTGCCACGAGGAGCATGTATAATCATTTATTAAAATTTGGAATGACTTGATCTTATTTATTCCATTGTTGAGTTGATGATCCTATTTAAGGAAATAGTACCACTAAGAAATACTAATTTTTAAAAGAGAACGAGAAAGCTTATGAAATGCCTTAGTCGAGGGATGTTTCGGTAAGGTTGATAGATAAGACTGTGAAAATATATGGGTTGCAAACTCCCATGGGTTCTCTCTTGGATGTTAGGCTTGAAAGATGTATATGAGGTGAACTTTTTAGCATTGCATACATATCATTTCATTGTATTGTATTAATTGCATCTCTTTATACTTCTTTGTTGTCTCAAACTTTTGGATTTTGATATATCTTTGTATTGTTATTAGTCTTAGACTATTATTGTCATTGTATTATTATACTATTAGGATCTCTACAACTTGAGCCGCTATTGGGAATTTGTTAATTTTAAGTTTATTTGGGGTAATCTTGGGTGGTTGGTTTAGTGGTTCTCTCCATCACTTTGGATTAGGGTTGATTATCAACAATGCTTGCTCTGTACAAGTGTTTCATACTCAGCCTTAATTTTTTCCACTTGTTCTACACTACATGTAGGTATTGAGTGAGTAATGTTCACCCAATGTTGTCTTTATGGAGATCACATAGCAGTTGTGGGATCACAAATCTTACTCAGATCCCTCTTTATTTATCGTATGCATTTATTTGAATTTAATATATTTTGATCAATTGTATTAAATTTGGCATTAGAGATTATACTAGTGATAACTAGACTTATATATTATGTTGATATTGTACCTATTTTATATAATTTGGGGATTGTTTCTATATCTCACTTTTCTCACTATTGGTTTCACTTTAATAATCATGTTTGGATTAGGAATGAATTACCTGTACCATAGAGTACGATAGGTTTCATCAAGGTCCCTATTTTTTGTTGTGATAATTTTCAACTTATTTTTGATAGGTTTTCATATATAGAACCCTTACCAAATGGGTAATATGATTCTTTATTAAAATTTCAACTTTGCAATTATTTTGGGGTCGACTTTTGAGGTAATTTTTTACTTGGAACCAAAATATATAAATATGGGTATTAATAGACTATTAATCTCTTATGGGATCTAGTTTGATAGGTTGGGAGAGTTCTAAAGACATTCAAAAGTGGAAGGCTTCTCTTGTTATGCCTTTCAAGTAAAGTTATGACTTAAGTTTCTTTAGACCGGGTTGTATAGATAACCATTAACGTAAAGTATTCTATGGTTTGAGAATTTTATCGTGGTATTCATTTTTTGAAATTATTATTTTATTATGTTTTTTGTGTGGGGGCTTATGTAAATCTTGTTATTGACTTGATAGATTATTATCATTGATATACTCGTAGGTGGGTTGGTATTGGTCTTGTTTGCATTATTTGTTCTACATCATTATTGTGATACCAGTATGGGGGTTTTCATCGATATTATTGATGCCTTACATAATTCTTTAGTATTATGTTTCCATTAGATGACTTGTATCATGATCTATTAGGATTTGAGGTAAGTTGAGGTCATTTGTACCATTATTGAGTTGACTAATTGTATGTTTTTGAGATGGTTATGAGCATAGATATTCATCTATTAATCTATATTTAT
>NW_025855050.1:0-4879 GCF_002878395.1 Capsicum annuum
TGATTTCTTTAACAACATTGATGTGGATGTTAGTCCACAAACGAAGAGGCTTTTTCAATCTGTCAAGGAGAGGTTTTAACAAATTGTTAAGTCCAGAAATAAAATTCGCTATATAATTGACACATCCTAGAAACCTTTGGAGTTGAGTTTTATCAAGAATTTGATCAAAAAATTTATCAGCAAATTGGATAGACCATTGAATAGAAGTAATAATACCTTGATGGATATTATGTCCGAGAAATCTAATATCGATCTGGAAAAGACTACTTAATTTTGGACAAAAGTAAATCATTTTCCCTGATGACATTGAAGAAAATTCTCAAGTGTTTAAAATGTTGTTCAATGCTGGTGGAGGACACTAAGACATCATCAATAGACTATTATGAATTTTGAAAAAGAACTAAAAATATCATTCATTATTTTTTGAAATTCTGAAGGGGCATTTTTCAAGCCAAAGGGCATTACGTTCCATTCATATTTCCCGAATGGTACTTTAAAAGAAATTTTATATAGATCTCTTGAATCAATTTAGATTTGTCAAAATCCTGATTTAGATCAAATTTTGTGAAAATTGTAGCAACATAAAGCTGCTAGAGTAGATCTTTTTTGTTTGGAATAGGGTGCCTAATCCATCGAAGAACAGTATTTAGAGGCTTATAATTGATGACCAAATGAGGGACTCCTCGTTCGATTTTAGAATTTTATTGACATACAATGTAAGACAACTCTACGGGGATTTACTCGGGAGATGATCTATTTTTGAAAAAGAACAATGATTTTCGTTTGGCAGTGGATTGTCAGTTCATGATTCATTTGAATTGATCGGGCTTTGGTGGAGATAGTTTTTTCATCAAAGTTGAGTTCGTAAGGAAGCCTAGCCATGTGCTTTTTGCGATTCCAAAATGTTGTGGGTAAATCAACACACATTTTTTTTTTCAATTTTTGTTTCTAAGGCCTTAGATTCTTGAAGCTGTTGTTGCAGCCTTCAAAATGTTATTTCTTCTTTGAGGAAATTGATTTGAGCCTCTTTATTTTTTAAAAAAGATAAAACTTTTCGAATGGGAGGTTTGTCAAATAGGAGAAACATATTTTTGTCTTCAATAGTTAATCCCACTTGAGTAACCCTGAAAGGGATGAAAGTTTCAATGAAAGGAGTGCCTAGTATTACAGGACTGGTTATATCCTTTACCAGGACAAAAGAGGTAGAGGATGACAAAAGCAAATTTCTAAGGAATTTCATATTTCGACATTGAAAAGTTTGTAACTGAATCCTAGTCTACTACCATTTGCGGCTCTAAGGGTTTCCTTAGTTTTTTCAAAGTATTTAGTAGGGATAAATCCCTCTTGAACGCAATGGAGATCAGCACCTGTGTCAAACAAGAAAATGATATCGAGGATAAATAACTTATTAATGATTAAGGTTATTCGAGTGTGCCATTTTCTAATGGATATCCTTGTAATATAGTTGAGAAAATCTCCTTGTTCAAATTCTTGAACCATTAGATCAGTGACGTCTATTGGCTGAGATTGTTCAGTCTTTACAGAAAATTATTGGAGGACAAGTCGATCTAAGTCTTGTCTAGCTTTTATTTCCTAACTTCTTCTTTAAGAAGCACTATTTCTGATTGGAGATCCTGAATAGTTACTACCTTAGGTTTACTAGATATGGACTTATTCAGAACATCGGTGATGTTGTAAGTATTTGCTATCTGAGAATGAGAAAATACACCAGATGAAGATGTGAAAGGCTTATCTAGAGTCCTTTTAAATTGGTGTAGATAGTATTTTTTCTGATCAAAATCTTGTAAATCAATAATCATTTCTAGGAGGAGATCTTGTTCTTTTGATAGAGCATTGATCTCAAGTTGGTCTTTTTGATCAAACTGGGAGAACTCCAAGTCATCATTTTCGATTTGATTAAACTCTTGTTCAAATTCCTCATTAGTACTATCAGAATCTCTATTTTTTTCTAGTAAGAGGTGTTGGATTTGGCTAAGAATAGAATCATCAAAGTTAAGATTTCTAACCTTTTTAAATAATTTACAATATTTGGCAATATGATCAGGTTTTTCACACGTATAACATTTGCCATTATTGAGGGTAGAAAGAGCTGATTTCGCCGCTGAACTCCGTTTAGGATGAGAAGATTTTGTTTTATTGAAAAAATTAGGCTTGATAGTAAAAACTTCTCTTTTTGAGGTTGGTTTTCTATAAGCCTTCTTACTACAAGGGGGTTAGTCCGAATTGTTCACAAAAACTTCTTAAATCTCATTGGGTTTGTGCCCTGTATTTAGCTAGTTGTCGTATTATCTTATCTTGTCGACAGATTTTCAGGGCAACTTAGGCAACTTAGGCAACTTGTTGGATTAGACTTCTGAGCTGACCATAAGTAATTTGCTTATAAGGGATGATATCACCCGAGTATTGGTGTTGAAGTTCTTCTTTGACTAGGTTCCTAAGAGACTTAGGCAATCCATCTAGGATTTGTTCTTTCCAATATGGGAGATTTCCATCAGATCTTTCATAGATCCTTAAGAGAAAAGAATCTTTATAACATCTAAAATCAGAAGCATTTTTCACTGAAGATTGTTAAGTACTTTAGAGGACCTTTCTCAAAAATACCTAGACAACCTATGAAGGTTTTAATAATAGTGTAAATCAATGTGTTTGTAGAGTCAGGAATGGTTTCGCCATCCTTAAGAATTGGTTCTCCTAAGGAGTCAACTCAAATACTTTGAAAGATATTTTGTTTATCCTCTTCACTACGATGGGTATCCCATCATCCTTCAAACTGGCCTGCGAATCCAGCTACGAGGATATGGGTAGTAAGTTGATCTGAGCAGTTATGAGCAGTTCTATAGTGGCAACCATTGTCATCTACTAAATTTTGGACAGGATGTTATACTCAGAGCAACCATTTATGTTCTATTCATAGATATTGTTAGCGTGTTAATTATTTTTGCATATTAGGTTTCCCCTCTAATGCTATGTCTAGATGGGTAACTTTAGGATAATAAAGTTTTTGTGGCTTACGCCAACTGGAATATTCAGTTTTAACATGAGCTATTTCAAAAAGAATTTCTTTCTTTGGCTGGTTGTCATCTGAATTGCTTTGTTGAAGTATCCCAACTGTAGCAGATGAGGTGTTTCATGGGGTATTACGGATTACTAGGTTGAGGGATTTCTCAATTTGTATGATTCTTCGTTGATAATCAGAGAGTTGTGGAAAAGATTTCAATTGTACGAAATTCTTGCAGGGAAGATAAAATGATCAAAAAAAAAAGAAAACAGAAACTATCGTACCTCAACAAATTTCGGCTCTTCCATTCCCAGAAGAGACCACCCATAAAGCTGTTACTCTACAACAAAAAATTATGGTTGCATCCAAACAAATTTCAACTGTAGCGGATGAAGCAAACCAGCCAAGATATCAAACCCCAGTTGACTATATCATGTAGAGGATACCTCAATCCTATATGATACAAACAAGTCCAAATCCAATACGAATTTTCAACTCCCAGAAATAAGCTAATCTGGTTGAAAAAAAAGAAGAAGAAGAAGAAACCCAGTTAGCCAAAACAGTATTTATCCTATGGATAGAAGATGATTTTAAACAATTGCGCTTACTTATGGGTCAGATAATTTACAATATTTCGCAATATGACCGATCTCCCTTGCCTATTGCTCCTTGACCCTTCTGTATTCAAAATAGTCGAAACAGATGCATCAAACATAAGTTATGGTGGCATTTTAAAACAAAAGAAAAATGATAAAGAACATATTGTTGCATTTGCTTCTAAGCATTGAAATAAAGCTTAACAAAACTATCCAACTATTAAAAAAAATTAGCAATTGTGTTATGCATTTCTAAATTTCAAGCTGATTTATTAAATCAAAATTTTTTATTGAGAATAGATTGTAAGACTGCAAAATTTGCTGTACAAAAAGATATGCAAAACCTAGCCTCTAAGCATATATTTGCTAGATGGTAGGTTATTTTATCTAAATTTTTTTTATTTTGATATTGAATATATCAAGGGTGCAGATACCAAGTACCCTCTTTATTTTAGGGGTTTTGCTTCCGTTTATGATTTTTCATCCTTGGTATCAGAGCCATGGGGAAAGTAAAGATTATTATTCTTGTTTTGTAATTTGCTATTATATGGTATTGTCAGATTTATAATCTAAATAGTAAAACTTAAACTAATCTATACAACTTAGCAAAATCTATTTTATAAAAAGATCAAATTGAAGATAGTACTATGATCTTTAAAATCTACACTGTAGGTTGTTTACCTCAGCATTAATAGCTGGATTGGCGGAAAAGACTTAGTGGACTTACAAATAATTATTTATAACCTTTGGAATATCCGATTAAAGAATCTTTAAAATAAAATTGATCTAGCTAACAAATATAAGATTAAGATAAGATTCCACTAATTTAATTACCAGATCTAACTCTCCCATATAATATTGAGTTAAATACTTGGACAATTTTCTTTATGAAACTCAATGGTCTTTTCATCCAAGGATAGGAAGCATTTAAGTTATTATTGTTGTTATTTCTAATCACTCTCTTACAGATTTTCTATGACATTCTTCCGTCCCTTCTCTTCTCCTTCTAAAAACTCCTCATCCTCTTCATCCATTTCGACTTTCTACAATTCTCCCAATTCGAAGCTCAAAGAAGAGATTAGCTTCTCTGATTTGCAGCAATCAATCTATGATTGGCAAATTCTCAGGCATCCTCAACACCAAATTTATGAAGCTCCTTCTAGATAGCGGTCTCTGACAAGTGACTACCATATTTCAACTATTGAACAAGTCATTCCTCTTGAATCAGATCATGAGAATATCAAGCTTCTCTGTACCAGGACTA
>NW_025855051.1:0-1813 GCF_002878395.1 Capsicum annuum
TTCATATTCGATCTAATGACGACACATAAATGAAATGGAGGAAGTATAAAATTATGAAAATAATTACTTAAAAGTTTTAACTCATCAAAATTAAATTGCAAGGACGAACGATGTACCTATGGAACTAAACTAAGGCATCATTCTTCCAGAAAGTGTAGCAACATAAGAAGTTTAATTAGGAATATTACTGACTGCTGCTAGACATACGTAGCAAGTCTTTAAAATGTCACAACCAAGCAAGTTGTCAAAATAAGATGATTAAAATGTCATTTTCAGAATCCCATCATCGATAGTGACGTCATCTGATGCCAGTCCAGCACATTGTTGACTCGTTATCTTGAACTTTATCATATCTATGTTAATTTTATTGCTGAGGCGGTTCTCAATAATAATGTGGAATTGCCTTGAAATATACAGCAAGTCAGCAACTATGCATGCATGTTCATGCATATGTTTTAAATATACGTTAGTTCTTATTAAAAACATATTCATAATATTTGTCATTTTATAAAATCAAGACATAATTGATTATTTGTTTTATCTTTATCATTAATCATAAATACGCAGAAATATTAAAATAGTATAAAAAAACAGAAGTATTAAATAAAAATTAGTGAGAAATAAGAATAATTTAGTAAAATTAACTTCTTTTCAATACTCTTTTTAAGAGATATGCTACTTAAAAAGATGACAAGTAATAAGAATTGAGGGGAGTATATGAGACTTCTTGGATCACTCTTCAACAATGCTTAACTATAGGCGTTTTAGGGTTGTCCGGCGGAAAAAACTTACTCGCACGTGTTTACACCAATATAATAAACATAAGATGCATTTTCATACATAAAAATTATTCATTCGAATATAATAAAAATTAATACTACATATTTTCATTTCAATTTTATTATTAATGTGTCGACACAAGGTCCAAGTTTTTTTCCGTCGTTACTGCCTACTAGCTACATTAGCCTCTTTTTCCTTGGTGAATGGTTTTGATCTGATTTGTTTATAAGCACAGTTTGATCAAAAAAAAAAAAAATCTATTACACTGAAAGTGGAAAAGGGGATATCACTAAATGACACGCTTCCATTCCAACAATATATGTAATTGCCCTTTGATGGAGTTTTTTTTCTTTTTTAACAAAAAGTAAAAGATTATAGCTTTCATTTAATTCCCCACACATCGATTTACTTTTGTTGAGCTGCCACTTGGATCCAGCCAAGTGCATTCGTGTCCACTGTTCAGGAAATTCTTTTGAAGTGAGCCCACCTATCACTACTACAACGATCATTTTCACGAATTTCTTTCGATACTCCCTCCCGTTTCATAATTTTTTATATTCCTTTTATTTTGTATTAGTTGATCTTCTTTTTTAAAATATTTAATTTAATTTATTTATTTAAATTTTAAAATTAAGAGTATTTTATATATATATTTTTCATTTTGCCCTTTAATAAAAATAGTAAATACATTCATAATTTTTAAAATTATTGAATAATGCATAAATAATTTCAATTATCAAAATTAAAATTCAATAATTATTATTAGTTTCAATTATAAATACTCAATGTTGTAAACATAATGCATTTGATGGAGTAATATGTAGCAAATTTCGATGTTTAATTATTGCATTGATTATTGCACTTAAAAAGACATACAAAGATAAGTATATAAAATGTATCTCGATTTATTAGTTTCTTAATGAATGTGACAAGTTCATCGGGGCAACTAATATGAAAATGAGGGAGTAATTTACCATATATAATTATTTTAGGTTATTTATCTATTTATCAAATTAAAATAAGATTAACTGGA
>NW_025855052.1:0-2510 GCF_002878395.1 Capsicum annuum
ACTCTTTGAAGGCCTTTTAGTCATTTTATCTTATATCATGTAATAGTTATATAAAGAACAATGTAGGGTTTTATTTACTTATATTATTATGGATGTTGAATTGAGAAACACTTGAAAAACACAAAGTCATCTCTTCTCTTGATGAGGCAAAACCAAAACTAGGAGAACAATAGGGTGGATTCTCTTTGTTGTTGATTGCTTGAAAACATTAATCCTAGAGAGGTAGATTTCGATCTTGTGTCTTTATAAGAGATAGGTTTATTGTTGTATGTAGTGTTAAGGTTCCAAGAGTTACCATTAGTGGGTTCTTAACATTATACCTTCATGTGGTCTATCTATCTATCCTTTTCCTTTTGTAATCATGTATCCATTTTGTATCTTGTATTGTGAAGCCATTTTTGTTGTTGTTGTTGTTGTTGCTGTTGTTATCATTGTGCTTTAATATTGTGTTGTTAACTTAGTTTGTTGTTGGCTGCAACGGTGTCAAACACCTAGTAATATTGTCCTTCTTGTAGTTCATTCTTGAATCCGAGAGTGGTCTCCAAAAGGGTCCTCAGTTCTTTGAATTAGTGGACTATTTTTGGAGTGTGTTTGGACTGTTTTGAGCAAATTTCATGTCTTCCAAGTTTTTACCGTATTATTTGGTATCAAAGCATGGATTGATCTTGTTCCTACAAGATCAATCTTGGGCTTTCTTGTTAGAAAAATATTTTTTTTTGAAAAGCTAAAAATTTCAGAAAAATTGCAATCTGTCCATTGTTGTTGTCTTAGCCAAAATTGTGTTCTTGGCTGAGATTTGTTCTTGATTCTAGGTCTAGGATTCTTTTACTTTTCTTGTGTGTTTGTAGTATTAGTTTTGTTCCTCACTAACACTTTGAGTCGATCCAAACTTGAGCTTGAATTGTTAATATTGTTGTTGTGAACAAAGTGTGGCCGATTGGATGTTGTTGTTGTTCTAGCCTTGACCGAGTTGAAGGCCTTGTGTTGTGGTGTTGTTGTAGATCTTGAAAGATTGTTGTTGTGTTCTTTTTGTTCATCACAACCTTCACCTTTTGGAAAACCGAAAACACAACACAAAGGGGACTTAGCCGATTGTTGTTGCTATCCTTGTGGTCTTGGCCGTGACATTGTTGTTGATTGTTCTTGTTGTGGTTGTTGTGTTCTTGAAGTTCTTCACCATATTCATCACCTTATTAATATTAAAGTGAACTTAGATCTTAAAAAGGTGAAAGACAAGGTCTAGTATTTGTTGAATCTTGAAAGACCCCCAACCACCAAAAAAACTTTACATCACATCTCAACCTTTTTCCATAAAACAAGGGTCCATGTTTTAAGGAGAAGTACAAGTCTAGTCAAATACTTTTAAGTCTTGAAATTTGAATTGAAAAAGGATCTCTAAAGACTAGTTTGTATTTCCCTCCATTGAACAATTTCCACCAAAGTCCAAATTGTGAAATTAAAATTTGTCAAGAACCGAACCACTAGTGGACTACCACGTGGAACGCCACATCACCAAATACACTATTCACGCAACAATTTTGGCTCAAATTTTGATCTCTTAGTTTCATAGTGTTGTTCCATTAGTTTCATTTGTTTATTCTATTACTAACTTACAAGCTGGTACTAGATTGTAAGTTAGTTTTGAAATCGTCCTTTGTGTGTCTTGTTCTTTTGAGTCATTGTAATACTTGTTCCACCTCTCAATGCCTCACGGAGTACAATCAAGGTTACGACACTTGTGAGACCAAAGTGAAAAAAATCCGAGAGACAAAACAATAGAGAGGAAATGTGAGGACTATTCTTTTACATCTAACTTGTTTGTTGTTTTGTAGGTAACTTCTTGGGAATTATAGAAACCATATTGTCCCTCCTTGATAATTTGTCCCAAGACTTTGCAAGGTCAAATGTGGGTCTTGAAAAAATTGACTCGGATGTGGTAACTATGAGTGAGAGGTTGGATCAAATAGAGAGTCGAAGGAACTCCCATACTTTTACTCCCAAAACTTTATTTCCAATGATCAATCCTCCAAGACCACAACATAATACATAAGCCAAGCTCCAAATAACCCTCAAAACTGCGAACGAGATAGACCACTTCCCTGGCAAGTTGATCAATTCCAACAAGGAGGACTTGGAAGACAATTTCCTCCCATTCAAGCTCCACAACCAAAGCTCCACATTACCAAATCGAGCCTCTCAACCGAAACTTCCTTTTCCCAAAACTGACATATCCAAGAAGAGAAACATGGTAGAGAGAGACACGAAGGATATGGAGTCTATGACGATGCTTATATGATAGAAGAAGACTTGGGTCGGATGAGATTGAAGGTCAATCTCAAGAGGAAGAGGAAGCCGAAGGTCAAAATGAAGATGTTGGATCCGAGACTTTTTGTCATTATGCTCTCGGGTTTGGCTAGCTTATGCACTAAATTTTGTGCATCTCTTATGGGATGTTTTTAGCTTATTTTTTATACATCCCTTGTTATTATTGAGCTTTCGGGATCTTCATG
>NW_025855053.1:0-2425 GCF_002878395.1 Capsicum annuum
ATTTTTTATACATCCCTTGTTATTATTGAGCTTTCGGGATCTTCATGTTTTGCGGACTACTTTGAGTGGTTTCTTTTGAAGTGGTCAATTGAATGAGATGAAGTCGTGAATTTGTGGGCAAATTCCTCTCAAGATGGAGAGGATGATACAAGAATAATCACGGATATGGACTTTTAAGGGTGCGCATTGGTCTGGAGACTTGGTGTGTACAATTTAAGTATAGAAGAGACCCAAAACACACCAAAATCAGCCCATAACTTATACTTGATGGGCAACCCACTCTTTGAAGGCCTTTTGGTCATTTTATCTTATATCTTGTAATAGTTATATAAAGAACAATGCAGGGCTTTATTTACTTATATTATTATGGATGTTGAAGTGAGAAACACTTGAAAAACACATAGTCCTCTCTTCTCTTGATGAGGCAAAACCGAAACTAGGAGACAACAATAGGGTGGATTCTCTTTGTTGTTGATTGCTTGAAAACATTGATTCTAGAGAGGTGGATTCCGGTCTTGTGTCTTTGTGAGAGATAGGTTTATCATTGTATGTAGTGTTAAGGGTCAAGAGCTACCATTCTTGGGTTCTTAACATTATACCTTCATGTGATCTATCTATCTATCCTTTTCCTTTTGTAATCTTGTATCCATCTTGTATCTTGTATTATGAAACCATTTTTGTTATTGTTGTTGTTGTTCTTGTTTTTCTTACTGTGGTTTAATCTTGTGTTGTTAACATAGTTTGTTATTGGCTGCAAAGGTGTCAAACACCTAGTAATATTGTCCTTCTTATATTGCATTCTTGAATCCAAGAGTGGTCTCCAAAAAGGTCCTCGATTCTTTGAATTAGTGGACTATTTTTGGAGTGTGTTTGGACTGTTTTGAGACAATTTTGTGTCTTCCAAGTTTTTACCATATCAAAGGGGGAGATATTGTAATACTCCGTACTTTTTTCTAGCTAATTTCATTTTAAGAATGCCTAGTATTAGTTTCTAAATTGAATGATGGTTATTCCATGAGGAATTTTTAAGATTTTCTGTTTTTGTCATATGGGAAATTCAATAAGCTTTCCATCGATATAAGATTCATCCAAATTTGATAATCGGGTCAGAAGTTACGACTTTTTTAAGTTTTCATCGTAAAACCACGCCATATTAGTCAGTGACGCGCCACGCCATAAGAGGAAATGACATTTGGAAAATTCCAGTAGGGGTCCACAATTATGTCGCATCGCGCCAGGGCCCATATTTAGAGTTGTCTGTTTCCCAGTATCTCAGCGCGATTTCCCCCGTGTTGCGCCAAAGTTCCAGGTCATAAAGAAAGTGACAATGCAATGGCCCTGTGTCGCGACATCCCTAAAATTCTCAATTGTCAAATTCCAGTGACACGGTGTGATAGCGCCGCATCGCGCTAGGGGTCCAATTCGAAAAGTTTTTGCTGAAATTAAATGACGCATCCCGGGTTAAAAGGGTCAATTTCCTACCCCTATTTAAGCCCTTTAACACGTGATTCAGCCGTATTTCACCCAAAATATACTAGTTTCTCTCAAGTTTCTCTCAAAAACAAGCTAGGGTTTTCATATAAAATCCAATTTCAAGAAAGTTTCACTGTCAATCTTCACGAAATCATGAACTAAGGTATGCATAGTATTCATTCATGGACTCCTTTCGTCCATGGAGTCCAAGAATCCCTTTTCCAACTTCAAGTTATGGATTTTCTCTATGATTTCATGATTGGGTTGTTCTTGTTCATGTTGATAAATGAGAAATTGAATTCTACTCCATATTGGGTGATAATTTCTATGTGAGTTTAATTATTATAGATATAGATTCATGCAAACCTATGACTAAACCCTTAAATGATAAAATTAGAATGTGACCATGATATTTAATTATTGTACCATGATGTTTACATGTACCATGCCTATAATATATTTGATTTAATGCCTAAATGAAGGAAAAGTGCCTAACTAGCATGTTGTCATGAAATCCCTATGTATGTACAAGCTTATCCCTATCACATGTTTGATGAAATGCTTCAGTAAATGCATTATGGTGATTATTATGTATTCAAGCAAGTCATAGTTTGTCAGTTTTCTTCTATCGAGTCCTGGGGGTACTTGTACCCGAAACATTAGCTGTGTGCCTAGAGTCATGTCATGTTATCACAATACTCTCAGTCAAGCTATGATCCTTAGACTTCAGACAGCCTTATCACTCAGGAAATCTCCATGATCTCATGAACTCAGTTAGTTGTCAGATATCAGTAGTATTCCGTCAGTCAACAGAATTCAGTAACTCAGTCCATGTTCAGTTCAATAAATCATGTTCAGTGTCTATTCAGTTGGGAGTAGAGCGAACCCAAAGATGGGAACTCACCTGTTATATGAGGGTGTGATTCTTAGAAGCAATCCTTGTGTTCCAGAA
>NW_025855054.1:0-1411 GCF_002878395.1 Capsicum annuum
AATGGAGTTAAATGGTGGAGTCATATTGTATTTAATTGATGATTATACCTATGCCCAAAATTGTGCATGCAAGGTGTTTGATAAAATTCTTAAGAAACTAGAAATCATGTAATATAGTTCAATTGTGACTAAGTGATGGATTCATGAAATACCCCTATGTTCAAATGAATTCCATGGTATTAATGTGCCTTATACATATGGTTGGATTGCTTATGAATTATCCTTATGAGATTTTGCCATGTCTACTTGCAATCTTCTTTATGTACTAAATTATGATAACCATGCACTTCATGAATTTCCCCAAGTTATGGTATTATGGATTGTTGGTGTTAGTCATGTATTCAAGAAAGTTATGCTTTGTCAGTTTCATTCTGTCGAGTCCTGGAGGTGCTTGTACCCAACAATTTAGTTGTATGCCTAGAGCCATGCCATTTTTTCATGATATCCTCAGTCAAGCTATGATCCATAGAACTCAGTAAGTCATGTGACTCAGAAAAGCTCGGCACTTCAGTAATCTCAGTAGTATTCCACCAGTCAACACAGAACTCCATAAATCTAATTTAGTCAAGTTCATTTAATCATGTACAATGTCTGTTCATATGAGAGTAATAATTAGCATCGAATGAACCTAAGGATGGGACCACACACTGTTAGATGAAGGTGTGATTCTTAGAAGTCATCCTTACATTCTAGAACTATGTAGCCATCATAGATTGAGACATAAACACTATTAGATGAGGGTTGATTAGGTGGATAAGCACTGTCAGATAAGGTCCCTACCGTTCTCTTTTAGAGAAACTATCAGATGAGGGTTACCCACATCTTGTCCTTACCAGTGGCATGGTATTGACACCCTTCCAATTGGGGTTACAAATTGGACCCCAACTCAGCCATAATGGCATATTAGGGGTATGTCCATTAGATAACTATTTCCTACTATTTCAATATCAATCTCAATAAAAGAACTCAGACAGTTCTTCATATTTCTAGACTGTCAGATACAGTCAACTCAGCTTAGAAGTGGAACTCAGCTAGTTCTATCAGTATCAAGACTATTAGATATAATCACCTATATTATCAGATATATCAGTAAAGTCATGTTTTCAGCATTCAGGTTCAGTAATCATGTTATCATGACATCAGTGTTAGTTATTATGTCTCATACATGTATTCTCACACCTATGATAGTCAGTCTGTTATTATTGTAGTTCATGCATATGAACCCCATGCATCCAACCTACCTCACATGTATACCAGTATATTCTGTCGTACTAACGCATTCGCGCTATGGTATTTTATATATTAGGTTCAGAGACATGAGTTCCAGAGCATCAATAGATTTTAGATATCAACAGTCCGTCAGTAGTGAGTCCTCATCCTTCAAGGATAATATGATTTGTTATTTCATTAT
>NW_025855055.1:0-1622 GCF_002878395.1 Capsicum annuum
CGGTGCTCATGACCCTGAGGGACCACAAGCTAACCCATGATTGATATCTGTACCTGTACACTGCATAATATACATATAATACGTAGAGAACCTGAACATGCAGGCCATAAGGTTTAACTGAAGAGATATAGTAATATCCATGGGGTAATGAATACCCAAACCAACTAAATATAAAACTGAATATTAAATCTGATAGCTAAATCTGAAGCCTCTAAGTATTATCTGAATAAGGAGTTGAAAAAACATGTCTCCAACTAACTCTATAAAACTTAACTAAAGTAATAAATGAATAAATCAAATCATATTATCCTCGGATGGATGAGGACTCACTGCAACACTGTGACTAGATAGCTACTGCTGGTCTAGAACTCGTGGCTCTGGACCTATGGTGTAACATGAAAAGAAAGAACCATAGCGCAAATGCGTCAGTACCACTGGAGTACGGAGTATACGAGTGAGGTAGGCTAATGTAAATGGTTTACATGCATGAATAATGTTAACTGACTGACTGATATAAACGTAAGAGTACAAACATACATACATAGTAACTGAGATCGTGAGTACGTGGTAGCTAAATCTGTACGTTAAATACATGTCTGGAACTATAGTTCTGATACATGAGCGACTGTGTTTGACCATCTTGAATCTGGTAGAACTCTCTGAGTCCAGTGCTATAACTGAATTTGACTGTACCTAACAGTCCTGGTATACTGATATCTGAAGAACTGTCTGAGTTCTTTTACTGAGACTGATACTGAAACTATGGGAGGTAGTTGTTTAATCGACATGCCCTATGCATACCATTACGGCTAATCTGGGGTCCAACCTCAGCCCCGACTGGAGGGGTGTCAATACCGCACCACTGGTAAGGACAGTTGTGAGTGACCCTTATCTGGTAGGTACTCAAAGTGAGAACGATGGGACACTAAATTGATAGGTTAAGCCACCTCATCAACCCTAATCTGACAAGTTAAGATGTCTCAACCTACGCTGGCTACATAGTTCTGGAACACAAGGATGACTGCTAAGAATCACATCCGAAACTGGCAGGTGAGTTCCCATCCTTGGGTTCACTCGGTGCTAACTTCTACTCCCATCTGAAGGGACTGAACATGATTCAACTAGTTTTACATGGACTGAATAACTGACATTCGTTGACTGACGGAGTAGTACTATTATCTGAGAGTTAACTGAGATCATGAGATTTCTGATGTTTCCTGGGTCATATGACTGACTGAGTTCTATAGAGTATAGCTTGACTGAGATTTATCGTGACACATGACATGGTCGTAGGCACACAACTATATTTTTCGGGTACGAATACCCGCAGGACTCGATAGAAGGAAACTGACACACATGACATGACTTGATCACAATATTAGAGTCCACAATTCACAATATTATAAGTAGGGGATAGTATACTTCATGTATTTATTCACATATCAACATGGTAGGGAGAGCATGGATATATTTCGTGTATATAATTCATATTTTCATTATCACACATGCTTCATGCCACAACAATAACAACACATAAATAGCATGGAAATTCATATAGAAGTGTATAGCTAATATAGACTTGTCATTTAGATATCATGGAACCACGTAATTATGGGTTTCTA
>NW_025855056.1:0-1697 GCF_002878395.1 Capsicum annuum
TTTTTCTAAATATATATAAATATTTTTTTAAAAAGTTCTTACTTCCATAACAAACACAATATTTTCCGAAAAATATTTTCCTCCTCCATACCACACACCCCCTAAGAAAAGTATTTTTTGGGGTCAAAGATTATTTTATTAAAAAGTATTTTCTACTCTTTGGTTAAATACTAAAATGTATATTTTAAAAAATATTTTTTTATTCACCAAGCAGACACTAGAAAATATTTTCCATTCACCAACCAAATATAAGAAAATAACTTTTTTTTCATGAAAAAATTTTCTAGGAAAATTTTTTCCATGATTTTCTAGGAAATTTTTTTCCATGAGAAACATTTTCCTTCATACCAAACACACCTTAAATAGCCATTACTATTGAATTTCCCTTAATTAACCGCTAAATCAATTTTCATTCCATAATCATAATTAATAGACACTTTAAAACCAATGTAAAACTCGGCCGAATCAACCCCCCCCCCCCCCCCCCCCTTAAAAAAATTTTCCCTAAAATTCACAATTTTCTTCCCTATTCAAACTCATAAAATCTCCCTTCTCTTTTGCTATCAGTCAGTTAGCTTCTGTAAACTTTTTTTCGTTAAAAATTCATTCAAATTAAGGCAAAAAACAATGAATTCGATTTTGATTCCAATTATGATATAATATAGAGGTCACTATATAAGTAATGTTGCATTCAAAAATTTCACCATTAATGAAGTGGTTTCTAATTTGGATTGTAGCTATCAATTTTTTGTTAATGAACTATGGAAGCACTTACATATACAACCAACTTCGGGTTTAATAGATATAAGTACATTGTAAAGTTTGGATATATGCCTATATACAATGATATGACTGTCAAATTATATTGAGATGAAAAAGAAAAATATAGACATCGATGATGTCCACTTTGTATAACACTCAAATATTCTTTTGAAAATGGTGAATCCTCAACTTCTAATTTGGTTAAACCATCTCTAAGTGTTATATAACTTCATCAGATGCCTATTAAAGTGGATCCACTTTTTGATCATGAAGATGATGCTGAGAATCAAAAGGATAAGGAGCCAAAGTCTATAATAATGGATTAACTTCATAGACGAGTTGAAGAAGGAAAACTATATTGGGACAAAGATACAATCTCTAGTGTGATAAAACCTTATGCAATATAAGAGAGATTCCAGTTTAAGGTCAATAGATCATCAACATCAAAGTATGACTAGTGCATAACAATTGTATCAATATTGTATAGACAGTGTATCAATATATTTTATGGACTGTATATGCATAGTCCCCCCAATAAATAATATCAATGTGGTGTAGGGAGTGTATTAATATAGTATATGAACTGTATGTGGATAAGTTTTCCTGTATAAACTCTAGTGTGGTGTATGAATTTTTTATGTATAAAAATGTATCAATGTGGTATATAAAGAGTATCAATGTATTTTATGGACTTTATATGCATAAGCCCCTCATATAAATAGTATCAGTGTAGTGTAGGGAGTGTGTCAATGTGATATATGAACTGTATGTATGTACGTTTTTGTGTATAAACTACAGTGTGGTGTATGGACAGTATATGGATAGCTTTTTATGTATAAAAATGCGCCAACGCTGTATAAGGAGCATATAATAGTATATGGACTTTACATGCATAAGTTTTCCCTATGTACAAGCAATATTAATGTGATATAGAA
>NW_025855057.1:0-1336 GCF_002878395.1 Capsicum annuum
ATATATATATATATATATATATATATATATATATATATATATTGAACTTGAGAATAAGAAAAATAATTATGAACGTAATCATATTTTCAAAACATTCCCCATAAATCTATGAATAATTTTTCAAAAGATAGGGTCGTATCCTGGGAAGGACTTCCTACGTATCCCACTAAAGAGTGAGAATCAGATCCTCGTAGTTCATGAAGACCGTAAAACTATGTTACTAAACTTTTTTCTTTCTTTTAAAAATAAATTTTTTCTTTTTTAAAAAAAATGATTCACTAAATGTGAGGACAATTTAATCTCTTGCATTTTAAAGTTGCCCAAAGCGGGTCAACAAACAAACAACCTTCCAAATAAATGTCAAAGAGCACTCAAGATGCACATGTTGGTCTTTATAAAGTAGGTCATTTGTCCTAGACAGACCCAGCCCCTATGCTAAGTCTCGTTAAGTCAAATACATATGATGCAAATAAAGCATCGCCTAATAAGAATAACCACATTCTGAGTTTTTAGTTCTTCTAAGTTTAAGCCTAATAGGAATAGGTTTCTAGACTGGCTTACCCAAGTGGACAATCGAGCCTGGGAGGGACAACTTGGTCGGTAGTAGGGCAACACCGCCTTCGTTGTAGATCCGAACCCCGCCTAACATGTGTGGCTATAATCCTTCACCAAGTGCCTTGACACTCTGTTTATCTCAAAAAGAAGGTAGGATGCATGCACTGCATTCCTTCTATCCTATTTTAGAGACTCAGAGAGGATGTGCAAGAGAAGATAGTACATAATACAGTTCAATCAATATCAAAGCGGTAAATAAGCGACAAATAGCACATAAGGCCAACAAACACAATATCAACAATAATTAAAGCAAGTATAAGTCAATATAAAAAGCTCGAATTCTTATTATCCCCAGCGGAGTCGCCAGAGAGGTCACACCCCTTTTTCGCTCGAGGCCTTGAGAGAAAGAAAACAACAAAAACATTGACTGGCTTTTCCAACAGCTATCATCGTCGATGTGAGGGGAAGGACTAGAGGTTTTTTCGTCGACGACTAATCTCTGTGGAGCCACGGCGATGGGTGATGGAGATGAGTGGGGAAGGGGACGGTGCGGTGGCGGAAGGGTTTCGCTGGTCGGATTTGGTCGTTTTTCTGGCATAGGGGCGGCTGCCATGGGTTTTCGTCGGAAATCAAAGAAACTCTGACCAGATCAGGTCGTGTTGGTGGTTGCCGGTGGCGGTTTTTCCATTAATGTCATCAACAATGATTATGTTATTTTTCTGGCAAAATTTCATCGGGAAATCAAAACAATAAACAATTGTTTTCTACTTATTTCTTACTG
>NW_025855058.1:0-1415 GCF_002878395.1 Capsicum annuum
GCCAAATATCATAACTAAGAGGAAAATGCATCTCTATGGGCCAAATATCTTAATTAAGAGGAAATAACATCTATATGGTCCTAGTATCAAGTCTAAAAGGAAATAACATCTCTATGGTCCAAGTATCAAGTCTTAAGAGGAAATAACATCTCTATGGACCAAGTATCAAGTCTAAGAGGGAATAACATCTCTATGGGCCAAGTATCAAATCATTTCTATAAGAAACAACATAGCTATAACTCATAAGTCACAATCCGAGGAACATCATTACAATTTATCAATTCACCAAGTAAATCTCATAAATAAGGCTTATTAGTCTCAAGTACGCCTATTATCCAAAATTAACCCCACAAAAACTAACACAAATCTATGTCTAAGTGGCCAGACAATCCCACTTCTAAACCTTAATTTCCTTAACTAGGTACACTATGCCACAAACCATGCTAAAATATCTAGTTCAACTTCTAGATGTCAAGTAAGCCACATACAAGCCTAAGAGAGGAACTTCAACTAGAAATAAGGGCACTTAAGTCAATTCTATCAAAATTATGATTCCAAGAATACCACACTAGACCAATAAGATCAAATATACTATTTAAGTTTCCAACACTAAATCCATATCCATAATCTAGCAATGTATCAAATCCATGCTACAATTCAATCTAAACTAAGGAGAAAGCAATAGGAGTCCACAAGGTTATAAATATACTCTCTTACAGGTCCAAGACCATCTTCTAATTTTTCAAAACATCAATAATCAAGGCTAAGCTATCTTACTCATAATCAATCCTAACATTCATATCCACATGCAATACATATCATACATAATCTATGAAGGAAAGTGTACAGGAGCCTACCTCAAGGCTAAACCGCAAAATCACACTTCAAGCACCATATGCTCATCTTCACTCACAATTCCCAAAATGAAATCACACTATCAAAAATATAATGTACTCATCAATACGAGTATAATGATACCCATATTTCAGTATTGTGCTTTGGGTCCAAAAACGACACCAAAAATCTGAAGTGGATCCCATGTACAGAAATCGCATTTTTGAGGTCAACCCAATGCTCATACAGTACAAAGGAATCATAACCCTCAATTAATGGGTAAAAACAAACCAAATTTAGGGCTAAATAAAGCCCTAAGCAAAATTGGGATTTTGGGTCAAGAACTAAGAAATTCACCAATAAAGTGATGAAATCTTAACTTAATCCAGATGATAATCACGATAAAAGATGTTTAGCAAGCTCCCTAGACGCCCACAAGACTTAATTTTGAGTTCTCATACTCATTTAGGATTTTAGGATCTGAAAGGTGAATGAAAAATCTCCAAATTTGCGACCTTGGGGTCTATTTATAGACCCCTTCGGCAAAGAGACATGGTACCCTGTGACAGCAAAGTCAAAAA
>NW_025855059.1:0-2156 GCF_002878395.1 Capsicum annuum
AATTTTGTCCCTTCCAAGTCCAATTTTATTTATTTTTAGCCCACCTTACCACACACCCTCATCCATGTGATTATACTCTACAAAAATACAAAAAAATTAATAACAAGATTCCAATCCATAACAAATTAACAACCTCTACCTACCTATCAAATTAAGAAACCTCACCCACTACCCTACCCCCCACTCACGTCACCACCCCCTCACATTTTTATTCCTCTTTAACCAACACACTAACAACAAAATAAAGGGGGACCCACCACTAACAAATGGATGGACAATACACGATTCTTCTCCATTATTTCTACACATTACACACACTCACATATGAAATAGGAAGCTGATAGACATATACAGTAGGCCATATACACACAAATAGAGAGAAAAATGGCACACACTCACCATTCTCATACATAGGGCACCTCACTGGACGGAGAGAGGGTTTTTTCCTTTTTCTTCTACACATAGTAAAGCACACACATAGAGTAGAGAGGGACGGACAAACACTGATATACTCACCAGTGTACACCCACAACAACATTACCCCCAGAATAAATCAATATACTCACACGCACATCTTGATCGGAGAATAAAAAATGGGTAAAGTCGAGTGAAAGCAGAGGAGAGGTTGATCAAAGGAAGGATCGAGAGAGAGAACTGGTCGGAGAGAGGAAGAAATGGAGAGGAGAAGGAGATATTTGAGCGAGAGAGGAGAGAAAAGGGATTGGGGCTGACTGTTCCAACGTTCTTGGACGGGAATAGCATCCTTTCACCAGAAAACATTTAATTCCGGTCACCACTAATTCGAATTGATCATTTTTTAGCCTGACTTTGGTTAATTTTCATCTGGAAACAGTCATATAGGCTTCTGGTTTTTTCTCGTTTGGTGCCTTGATTTCAATTTTGTTTTCATTTGTTCTTTGTGGAGCCTTACTCAAAAGTGGGTCTGAGTAAATTGGAGTTCGAGATCGAAGTTGTTGATTTGGGTTCGTGTAACATCCCATACTTTTAGACTTGAATGTAAATTGTTATTTCTACTTGTACACATTCCAAAAACCATAAATGTATTGTTAATATAGTGTTTTAATCAACTATGTGGTGTATAAATCTAGTTGAGCATTAATTGAGATCATAGAGGTCCCCTAACACAAGGACGAGTTGAAAGCCTTTCCATAGATTGAGTTCTAGTAAGCATCAAAACTTGGGTCAACTTCATTCAATAATTACTCTATATATTGAATTAGAGTGCCTACTATATATCAAATGAAAGGCCTTCGAATTATCTTTCCAACAATACCAATTTCGCAAAAATCTGACACCCGAGGAAGAATTTATGGCTTTGCAAAGTGGAGTGTGCCGTGCAGCATAAGGTGTGCGACGCACACCCTAACTTATGCCATAAGGTGTGCGACGCACAACCTAATGTGTTTGATAAAGAGTGTGCCACACAACCTATATTATACGATAAGGTGTGCGCCACATACATTACTACTCAAGTGACTTAAACACTCCATTTTTAAGGCAAAATGGTCCTTTTCCCACCCTTATTTCACCATAAACACGAAATTCAGTCTCCAAATACCCCAAAATACACCTTCATTCATCAAAATTGCTAAAGAACTCTCCTTAGGATTTCAAAATAAAAACACAACTAACTCAAGATTCAACCGTGGATTTTTTAAACTAATTGCATATTTGGAATTCCTAGAACGTAGGCTTCAAGAAACACCTATCATCTTCGTATATAAAGGTACATGGGGTTATCTCAAAAATCTCATGGGCTTAAAATTTCATGTTTTCAAAATGGGGTTTTGAAACTACGAATATAATCATGTTTTGAACGTTTCTATAATATTGATTTGGTCTTTAGGTTTATTTCGGAAGTGATTTGACATATTATATATGTATATGCATGTGTTTCAAAAAGGTGTTAATTTGAGAGCATGAATTATATGGAATCCCTCTCTTGATGTGAAATTATTTTAAATGTTCATATGATGTAAATTGATTGAAAACATCTTCAAAAGCATGACATGAAATGTTTTGAGAATTGATATGATTTGACTTGAAAACGAGAGGGCTATTTGTGTTGAAACATGTTAAATACAATGATTGAATGAGAATAATGATATGATATTGATGGCTTGCAAGTCGGGTAT
>NW_025855060.1:0-4938 GCF_002878395.1 Capsicum annuum
TAGATTATCCATCTGTTGCGACAGATTTGTCATCTATTGGAGAAAAATATTACAGATTGATGGAATTATGATGTGTTCTTCTAGCTAATGTCCATCTGTTTCCACAGATGGGTAATCTTTTGAAAATAATTATAGTCTACCGTATTTAGTTTATGTTTTGCCTTTTTTAATTGATGCACAAGCTATTAAAAAGATATTTTATATATAATAAATGATAACATTATGTTCACAACAATGATTTAAATATATAAAAGTCCACAACGAACAACAAAACAAGTTTTTACAGTTAAAACGATCATGGTGGATTACGATCCGGGCATGTAGTTTTTTAGCGGTCAGCACGCTTACTTACAGAGCACTTGTTTCTTCTTGATAGAAATGATTCTCCGACTCCACGGCTACTCTTATATGGCTTTCTTCCTGGTTTGATGGTACTTGGGTCAATATATGGAGGAGATATTAATATCCCCAAAAGCTCTGCAGGAACAACCCAAGATTCTTCGGGAGGTACCGGAGTAATATACCCACTATATGCCATTGAATATTTTTCCATTGAATAATGTGGAGAGGAGTGCTCGTAAATTTTAGGTCCATATTTTGAACTTGAAGCACTGCCATAGCATGTAGACAGGGTATTTTGTCCAGGTCAAAAACTCTGTACGTACAAGATCTTGTTTGAAGATCGTCCGTGGCAACATCACCATAATTGTTGATACTGAACTTGTAATTTTCTATTTGATAAGATAATAACCTATTCCCCAGACTGATGTTCATTGATATTATTCTTTTGATTTCTAGAACAAATGGGGTTCATGCGCCCTCGAACTACACACGTCTTTTATTAAAAAATTAGCCATACTATTGTTTATTATTTCAAATCGAGCCTTGATTGGAAATTCTCTTTCAGCGCCAAATAATGAATTCACCGATTCAGCTATGTTTGATGTCAGAATATTGTACCTATACAAAAGAATCACTTAGTACGACATCATACTAAACTTGTAACTCAAACAAGATATTAAATTCATAAGAATGTACCTATCTGCCGGATCATCTCTCAAAACCGACACGTATGAGATGTTGTAACTGATGAATCAGATGTTGGAATAGACAGAGCAACTAATATAAGAAATCAAACCATTAGCAAGGCTATTTGATTTATTTTAAGAGATGACCCATCTGTTGCAATATGTCATCCATCAGTGGCCACAGATGTGTTTCCTATTGTAATAGATGAATTATTTGTTAAACAGAGAAGGAATCTGTTGCATCAGATTGCTCATCTATCTCACTAGATTGATCATTTGTCACAACAGATTCATCATCTGTTGCAACAAGCAACGCATCTGTGGTAATTAATTGATGACATGTTGTATTAAATTGATCATCTGTTGTATTATACTGATCATCTAATACATCATATTGGTTATCTTTTGCATCTAATTATTGTAATGTGTTGCATTCATTCAATTTTGTGTTACCCTTTTGTAATGATCTTTTTGTTCTTTCTTATTTGACATTAAATATTTTTCTCTTATTTATCGATAAAAAAAACTGAAACTAGATCAACTTTTGCCCAACCAGCATTAAAGGAAAGGGTAAAGATGGGTTCAAAAGAATAAGCTGCTTGCAGATGAAACCACTTCATATGTGGGAGGTATGTATTACTGATCAACCTATCGTGAAAACACACATTCAAGAATTGATTTTGTGATTCTTGGTTCTTTACCTATTAGGTGTTAATCCTTCAAATGAGATCCTGCATTTTATAGTTAAGTTTGTTAGGTTCAAACTGGTAAGGCTGAGGGACCAAGTAGGTGATATCGATACCCTATTACGGTTTAGTAAAGATTTTGCTAATGTTTATGCGTCATGTTAGGGGAATGGTTCAAGTTATTGGCGACACTGTAAATATCCAATAGTGTTCTACCAATTTTAAGGGTTTAGTAGACTTTTGAAAGGCCTCCGAAGCCTCGCACTGCTACAAACAAGAATAGAAAACCAATAAAAATTTCCCTGGTCTAAATTTCTATGGATGGTTTGGACGAGGAGACTATTATAAAGCAGAAGATGATTGGAAGAATACCTGTGCAGGAAGGGGAGGTAGAGAAGACCATATATCAACTCAGACCTTTTTAAAGAAGAAACACAGGGTTGGAAAAAAAGTGTAACAAAACAAGCTGATGAAACTGGCCTTAATGGTTTGGGATGCTCATTGTGGAGAAGGCCCCAGCTCGGGTCGTGACAGAATGGTATCAAAGCCTCACCTGTGTCATCCCTGTCGATGTGGGTCAGAGTTCAAACTGAGTGTAGTCAAATCTCGGTAAGGCGGGGCAAACCTTAGTCCTGAGTATAGGCAATTCCCATTCGGTGGGACAAATCTCAGCGAGGATGCTGAGTCCATAAGGAGGGGTGTATATAACACCCCAACTTAGGAAGGAGTCCCACATCGGCAAAACATAGAAGGGATGTTGGATGTTTAAGTAAGAAAACCTTACTCCCTAGTGACGCGTTTTAAAGTCATACAGTCCTGGGACCAAAGCGGACAATATCACTAGTGGATGGGCTAAGGGGGTCTCTCGAGCCTTTGTGGTTCGGGATGCCCGCCTCGGCTAGGGCCTCGGGTCGGGTCGTGACAGGAGGACTTTCAAAAGTCCATTGAACCCTTTCAATTGGTCCAATCACTATTCAATATTTATACTTCCACCAAAAACTTGAATCCTTCCCCAAACTTGACACATAAACATGAGCAAAACCATCATTAAATTATAATAGGGTATCGACCCCATCGTCTTGGAACCCTTCGGCCTTATCAGTTCGAACCTACCAAACTAAATTGTAAAATGCAGGATCTCATTTGAAGGATCAATGTCTAATCAGTAAAATACTGCATTCACAAAATCATTGTACTTTATGTGTGTCTGTCATGATAGCCTGATCAGTAATACATAACTCCCACATATGAAAGTGGATCCATTCATCTGCATGCACCTTATTCTTCCTACCCTATCAGTGTCGGACAGTTTTTATTCTTTACTTCCTATCGTTAAGTAGTGTACAAGACTATGGAGGCTCAAAGGGTAAACATCTTCAATGTAAGAGAACTACATGCCCATCAAGAAAAAATAAGTGCTACAATTCGTGACTGTAATACCCGTGCCTTTTCCTAGCTAGAAATCATCTCAAGAATGCTAGGACTTACTTTGAAATGCAAATCTATTTTTGTACATGTATTATTTTTTAGATTTTCACTTTCTATTATGTGGTAAATTGAGTTGGCTTTCCAACGATACCAATTTCATCCAAATCCGACATCAGACGAAGGAGTTATGGACGTTTTACTCGAAACTATCAGAATCGCCCAGGTGCAACGGCCCAGTTGGCGGACCATCAAACTAGTGATGGACCACTACTTGGACCGTCACTTACAAGGCAGAAGGGCCCCATTCTGGTTAAGGCCTGACGGCCAAGTTAACGGACCGTCAACTTAGTGACGGACCACCACTTGGACCATCAAAGCCATGCTAGTTGAGCCATATTATGGATAAGGTGTGACGGACGAGTTGACGGACCACCAAATATTTGATGGACCGTCACTCATACCGTCAACCCTTATCTAGTGAAGCCCATTTCTGGTCCACGTCTGACGGGCTAAATGACGGTTCACCAAGAGTCTGACGGACCGTCACACACCACGTTCAGTTTATTTCTAGGTCGTTTTAACAGGGGTATTTTGGTAACTTACCACTCGTCTATATAAACCCAATTACACCCAATTTCAGCCACTTTTCATCATTCTTTCACTACAAACAACTAGGGCTTCTCCCTAAATTAAATCTTCAAGACCAAGACTCAATCTTCTTCAAGAATCAAAGGATTTCAAATCCTTCCAGTTCAAAAACACCAAGAACCTTGAGTCAGATATGCATAGTGTTCATCTATGGACCCCTTTCGTTCATAGTTGTTAAGAACCATGATTTTAAATGAGAAACTTTGATTTCTTTGTTGCTATATGATGTTGTTCATGTCAATGACCATTGTTTAAACTTCAGACTATTATTTTAAGATAATTTCTATGAAGTATTCATGTTTGTGGTTAAAACCCATGAAATTGGGTGGTTCAAGATAATTAACATTTGTTAAGAAAACCTATGCCCAAGGTGTGCATGCAAGGTGTTTGTTAAAATGCCTAGGATACTGGAAGTTCATATTTACATGATTTTATGATACCTAAATGACAAGTCCATATTAGCTATACACTCAATATGAATTCCATGTTATTTATGTGTTGCTATTGTTGTGGTGTGAAGCATGTGTGATAATGGAATTATAAAACATGTACACGAAATGTATCCATGCTTTCCCTACCATATTTGAGATGTTGAATAGACTCATGAAGTACATTATCCCTTACTTATGATATTATGAATTGTGGACTCAAATCTTGTGATCAAGTCATGTCATGTGTGTCAGTTTCTTTCTATCGAGTCCTAGGGATATTTGTACCCGAAACTATAGCTGTGTGCCTAGAGACATGTCATGTTGTCATGATATCTTCAGTCAAGCCATGTTCCATATAATTCAGTCAGTCATGTGACTCAGGAAACCTCAAAAACCTCATGATCTCAGTCAATTATTAGTATTATTTCGTCAGTCAATGGAAATTCAGTAAACCCAGTTCATGTATAGTCAGTTAAGTCATGTTCAGTCTCTTCATATGGGAGTAGGAGTTAGCACCGAGCAAACCCAAGGATAGGAACTCACCTGCTTCAGATGAAGGTGTGATTCTTAGAAGTAATCCTTGCATTTCAGAACTATGTAGCCAGCATAGGTTGAGACATCAACACTGCCAGCTTGAGGGTTGATGGGGCGGACATCTGTCATTCTCTTTTGGGGACACTGCCAGATTTGAGGGTCACTCACAGCATGTATTTACCC